>NW_010286792.1:0-45081 GCF_000700745.2 Antrostomus carolinensis
GGTTAAAGCACGGGAGGGTGGCAGGAGTTCTGGGCTGTACCGATGGAGAGTGACCTGCTTTGTTACAGGAAGCAAATCTCCGGGTTTTCAGCTCCTCGGTGCCGGCTCTGGAAGGCAATCGCACGGGCAGAGAAGTCGGTGCGGGCGGGTATTGTCTCAGCCGTCCCCATGGCTTGGGTGGAAGACAGGCCTGCAAGTGCGTGAAGGGGTTGTACAAACACAGCTGCGGTTGTTAGTTTGAACTGTGACTCAGAAACTTGAAGAGTGATTGTAAACTGCAGGCAGCTGAGCCTGGTTATGGTTCCTGGCATTTGTTCAGCTGAGAGTTTTCTTCCCACCGAAAATCTTTGGATAAAGAGGTTTCACTTTCTTTCATGTCATATTTCTTTCAACAGTCTTATTTGCTAGGACGCTGTTACCGCTACTTGAACGCACATGGTGTATGAAGTGTCAACAATGACCGGGATTTAAAGTCCTGGCTTTGGTGCAGGTCTGCAGGATACTTGGATCCTTTTTGGTATCATTTGTATCCCGCTCTCTCCTCAGATGGAGGAGACAGTTCTTAGCCCATGGAAGAAACAAGCATATAGAAGGTCTGTCTGGTAAACTCCGTGGCATGAAATGCTATGGAGTAGTGAATATAAGTGTGATGATAAATAAAAGCTATAGTAAAAGGTAACTGACAGTTTTTACACTTCTTTAATTAAAAGCATTATAGTGGTGTGATAAGACACAAAGTGTAGAACAATAACACAATTCCCCCGCCCCCCTGATATTTTTTACTTTGCTGCTGCAAAACAAAGTGAAAGCACAAGCACAGTTAGTAAAAATACTTAAAAGCAGATGTTTCATTTCTTCCAGCAGTATCTGAGGCATTCCTTTCGCTATTCCTTTTTTCTCCCCTCTCCTCCATCATTTTACTAGAGGAGAACCCTATTTTTACTCACAGTGGCATAAGGACAAAATTCTCACTTTATATGGAAGGAAGCTTGGGCTGTATATGTTTATCTTAGAAAATTACTCCAATGTTTCTTAAAGCAACAAACTGATTTGAAGTCATATGCCTTTCAATTAAGTTATAAACCTACCCCTTGCAAAATCTGTTTTAAGAGTAGAAACTACTGTTAAAACCTGATTCACAATGATATTCAGTAACACAAAATAAATTGTGTTCAAGTTAAGACTTGAGAGTCTTGAAGAGTTGCATTTCATGGGGAGCAGGGAGGAAGAAAGGAGAGATAAGATTGATCCATGTTCCACATCTGGACCTTTTTTCCAGTACTTCTCGTGAGGTCTAGATGGCCAAAAGCAGAGGGTACTCCTCATTTGTTTGTACTAAGATTGTGAGAGCAGGTGAGAATGAAAAGGCACACAATAGCTGATGTGAGGCAAAGTTTCACGTTTGCCGCTTTAGAAGTCTGTGTTACTGCTGGTAGTTCAGACTTGAGATCAACAAGAAGATGGCAAGACTATTTCTGTTGTATCTTGGAAAAAAATTCCACAAAAGTCCAGGTATCTAGCTTTAAGCGAAAATCTGTTTTTATTCATACTGATCCCATAAATTACAGATGTTACCAAAATATATACACAATTGCTCTTGTTGTTCTGGAAAATTATTTATACATTATTCTTTCTAAGAGAAAATGACTTATTGTCTGCAGTTCGCTTTGAATCACTTAGATTAATGAACAGAGATATGTTAATTAGTTTGAAATCTGCTCCCATGTATCAGAAGTATCTCATTACTTTCCATTCACTTGCTTTCAGCTATAGTACGGGTGAGAAGAGAGAGTAACAAAGGAGAAATGAAAGCAAAATCCAGGTCTTGCTGATTCAAGAAGGTTTTGTTTGCATCCCAGATGTCTAATTTGTACCTACTCAAGAGTGTAAGGTGCTCAAGTGTTCATATGTGTTTTAAGGACTGTGCATGCTTTAACCTTATGTTCTGCAGACAAGAATTAAATGTTGAATGAGCCTGCATACATGAAATACAGTGACCTTGGAACTGCCTGTTTATTATTCTAATTAACACAGTTTTTAAGGATAATTGAGTGGAAAAAACCCAACAAAACCAAACAACCCAAACCCAGCCCTCAAGTGTCTGAAATAAAAAAAATTAAAAAGGCAATTTACCACTTATACAAAAACTAGTTATTCTGCTTATTAAATTAGTCTGATAGGCATATAATATTCTGTTTTGTAGCACAAATTGCCCAGTGATCAGCAAATGCTGCAGCTCTTCAGTAACTATTTTAAAAATAGTGCTCCCCGGTCTGTGTTTGCCAGATAGTATCCAAACTCTGTCAGGCCAGGATTTTTTCTCTGTAGACTTTCAGGTAGTACTTGCTGTAGTATCCGAGTGCCTCACGCACAAATAGATTTACTTCTGCAAGTATTTTGTGAGAGGGGTAAGTTTTACCAACCCTCTCTTCCAATGGCAAAATGGAGACAGCCTTTTTGATGCCAAAAGTTTTGTCTGTTTTCTTTCTGGAACTCTGTTCTCTTCCCAGCCTTGCCTGCCTTCCTTCCACAGCTTTCTGCTGTGGTGGCAGATAAAAATCTATGCTAAATGTAGCTCATCTTTGTAAAATGAGCAAACTTTGGACCCCTATGGCATATATAAACTCGGAGGGATGACACTGCTTTAAAATAGAAACTAAAGCAATGGTGTGAAAGATGATGTTTAAACAGAAACTCTTTAACATAATAAATCCTAATTTCCCCAACCACTTTAATGTCTTTAGTTATCCTTATATGCTGTTCTTAGAAGCAAAACATTTTGTTATACTCTTGTATTTACAGCAATTCTATGGACGTTACTTTTGCAAGTAAAATTTATCCCTGCTGGACCCCACTGAATCAAACGACCTCCAAGCCAGAAAGGATTTGGCTTTTTATCAGTGAGGACAGCAATTCTGACTTGCAGGAGACTATTTATAATCCCCAGGGAGAAGATTCCTGGTTTACATGGTATTGATAACAGAAGGAGGCCCAAGAATAATGTCAGAATGGCTTCCAGGAAATGCTGATTTACAAAGATGACAAAAAACCCCCCAAGCTACTGCATCTTTAACCCATCAGGTGTTCACATGATTACTAATTTTTCCAGTATGTGAAGTTCAGTCAGTTGAGTAAGGAGAACTCAGCTAGAAGAGAAGAAGGAAAAGATTAGTTTCACGGCAGTTAACTGCTGTTCATTCAGAAATAACTGCAGATGGAACCTTCTCTGGCTCAAGGTAACTGCAGTGTAATTTTGACAATGTAACAGAAACTGTTAAGGATCTGAGGATCTTGTTTCTAATTCTTTGCAAAATAGACGAATACTCATTAGAAAACACTGTGTGGGAAACAGTTGCAATAAAAGTGATATACATTTTTATACGAACTTCTGTGGTTCTTGCAGCCTATAGATATGTGTAGTGGTGTTCTCACTGGAGTGTTTTC
This sequence comes from Antrostomus carolinensis, assembly GCF_000700745.2. NCBI lineage: Eukaryota > Metazoa > Chordata > Aves > Caprimulgiformes > Caprimulgidae > Antrostomus > Antrostomus carolinensis. The sequence continues at coordinate 3,445 of NW_010286792.1, forward strand.
CTGATGTTAGGGGAATCTGGGGGTGGGGCGAATAGAAGAGAAGTCATTGAGACTGCAGGAAGTATCTCTTGCCAAGGCTGAGTTACTGAGTTGTGGGCTATTTTGTCCTGCTGCAGATTTCACTCTTGTTCTCTGCATCTCACACGGTGCCTTTTATTGATATCTCATGAAAGAAAAGTGTTATTTCAATACTGCAGACTGGCTGCTTACTGTACTTAGCCAGCTCTTCCCCAGGGTAGATTATATTGTATGAATTTGGGTTGATAAAGAAAAAACTCCATATTTTCCTCATTCTGATTTAGCAAGGTAAATAGAATGGAAAAAGGAAGGAAGGAATTCTTAAAACATTCCAGAACTATTTTCTCCCCCAATTCCTATCTGAACTTAAAAACATTTCTAGCAAGAGCCTCTAGAAATCTACCTACCATCTAGCAGCACTAAACCACTTCTCTGGTACCCATAAAACTGCAGGATGATTGTATTTGATTCTCCCAGTTCATTACCACTTTATTTTTGTGTGGTTGTGATCCCAAAAGATGTTGATGTTCACAGCTAGTTTATCAGCTCTGGACAGAGCTGGTTTGAGAATTTTTGTGCGTGCCAAAAGAAAGCAAAAATGTTTGGACCCTGATGATAAACAAAAGTGAAGCCAACTATTCTTTTCACTGCTGCAACTTTGGGAAATGCCAATGTATACATAGTTCACAAATGCAGTTTAGAAGGTCAGAACTGTTTTCATATGTATTAACCAAACCACAGATGAGCGGGGACATGTCTCAGTTTGGGTGTGGTAGGTTTTAACCCGGAATTTTCATTCAGGCTAGTATTTCGATTTTAGCTGAAGAACTAGTTTGTTATGAGCACTATCAGAGAAAAAGGTGAAGAAGCAAAAAAGATATTTTGCTCTTGAACAGATCTTCAGCTTGGTGTATATTAAAGAACTCCTCTATTTGTATATAAAGTTTAAGTGTGCTTCCAGTCATCAGCAATCATGATTCTGGTTTAGTTTTGTTCTGTTTGTGAGTGAAGAGGAGTGTTTACAGAGAGGCATTTGAAGGGGAGTTGACAGGCTTTTAAATACATAACCATTTTAAGGTCATAAATCATTGAACATGCAGAAAACTAAAAGCTAGTATTAATAAGGAGGTTTTGTTTTAAAGTTATTAAAGCCAAACCACTGCTGTGTTTCCTGATAGAAGTCAGCTGGACAAATCCCCAGCAGGTACGCACTGATGCTGCAAGCACTCTAACCCATGATCATTCAGAACACAATTTCTAGTCAGTAAGTAAAAGAGGAAATATTCTTAATAGGACAGTGGCACAGTATTTTCTCAATCTTTCTATATACTTAGTGAATATTAGTTTTAGTTGCTAAAAATGTTTAAGTTGAATCTTTGGTACCCCATGTAGAAACTTGCAGCGCTGAAAAGTTGTACAAAAGTTGAATTTGAATTTTTATGTTCCTTGTGTAGCTTCCCTGAGCAAGTCAAGTCCTTTGTGCTATCTACAGAATTAGTGCCACCATTAGGTATTTGTCAGTGTAAAAGCTTTGTTTGTGCAAGACCTCTGAGATCTTTCAATTATGATATTCATGGTTCATTGGCCAGCGTGTCAGACACAGTGCTTCCAAGTATGGTTCCAGCATCCTGACCCATTTAGAACAGGAAATGTCCACACCATTGTTTCAGAATGTAATACAGCAAGTGATAAGAGCTCTGTTTTTTTCCTAATTGTACAGGCAACCTTTTTATAACCAGCATCTGTGTTGTACGTGTCCCATTTGCTTAGTATTAACTTATGAATGGAAAAATTTACAACATACAGCAGTTTCGATCACTGTAGGACTCAGGTGTTCCCTCAGCACAGCATAAACGCTTGGAGACATTGGAAGAAGATCTGATGGAGAATGTTGATCTGTAGAATCATTTAAGCTTAAAACAAAAACAAACACAAAAAAGCATCTTAAAAGCAACGCAAGTCCCTCTAACTTGATGGACAACAGTGGAGTGTGGTGAATGCTTATTAAGTCAGTTAAGCCTGTACTCGGGCTTGCTGTTGGCCCTGTAAGCACGTGCCAACGACGTGGTATACATTTAAAAATGTAGGAGATAAGAGCAAGGGATGAGAGAATAAACCTAACTCTGTAATATCAGCTACTAGAGAGAAAAAGGAGACAGTGAAAGAAGTAGATCAGAGTACTGTAAAGTCTGCTTTAAATTTTTACAAATGTTTTGCCACACGTATGGGAAAAGCACTGTAGAAGCAAAGTTCTCTACTTCCCTTTCTTGTCTTGAGCAGTCCTTGGCCAAATAAAAACATGCGATGTGTTGCTATCCCAACTATTTGAAAAGGGGAAGGGAGGCAGGGAAAACTGAAGCAGTGTGTAAAATTACTTAAAATAATGCTTGGAGTGTAATACATCTGTAAGGATACTTACATTTTGGAGACTGGGATAAATACAGAAGGAACATAACCTTTGCCTCCTCCATCTGAGGGCTTTGAGACTAAAAATAAATATTAGAAAAATTAAATATTGCTTCATAAGTTTATTACTTATTTGAAATAGATTATCTGCTTTAAGTGCTGTGGAACATAATATATTGAAAAATAAATGTCCCTGTCTATGCTTAAATAAGCAGCCAGAAAAATTAGGGGAATTCCTGAGATTAGTCTTTGAGTTCAGGTCTTAGTCACATAATTGGCTGTGCTCCCTCAATGTGAACTGTCATCTTTGAATATAATACAGTAACTGATAAAAGAAATCTTAGGGCTTCAAAAGCAAATATACTGTAACTCGACAAGCTCGATACTTCACAGCCTCTAGATTTCAGCAGAGCTCTACAGATACAGCTTCAGCCATGTCTTCTGCAGGAAATTAAGCATATACACAGATTTTTAGTAGATTAGGCAAAGTCCACTGGATTAAAATGAATAGGAAAAACATTTGTAGCCTCCAAATATTTTTGAGTAGTGTAGGAATTTGAATTCAAATGGAATTGTAACCTTTCATACTGAAAATCCAGAAGAATGTATATTATCTCTTAAAAACAAATCAAGGCTTTGAGGGCTTTTTTGAGAAAAAGCAAGTTTAATCTAAAAATGGCCTGACTTGTAACTGGGGCAAGAGCGAGCGTGGGTCTGAACGTATTTGGAGCCATTCTTGTCTAGCCTTTTTGTATTTTCCAGTGCAGCTGCCAGGGGCGATACTTCTGGAATAAGGCACATCTTTCAAGCTGTTTGGAAAATACAGAATTCCCTTGAAACTTAAGAGGCAGAATGCTACCGTGTAACACAATTTTGAAGCTGATAAGCAGGATGACTTTTCAGTTTCATCTCCTTTGAAGACCCAAGCACTGAATTTCGTAATGCATCGGTCAGGAAAAAAAAAAATCCCGTTTTTTGACTTTCTACCCTAAGATCTATTTCTTAGCTTCTTTTAAATATTGTTGTCCTCGCCTCTAATGTAACCTCTAAGACCAGGGATATGTTTACAAAATGAAGCTGTCTAAATGATAGACGTGTTAAAAGAGTTCTCTTGAAGATGCTGATTAAAGGAGGCATCTTAATCTGTTTCCTTCCTTCTCCCCCGCCATTCCTCAAATTGCCTCTTGACTTTGGGGCTGCTTTGCAGAAAGGGTAAATACAGAAATGGAGCCCAACCTTCGTTTGGCTGACAGCTGTAGTGTTTGCCAAAGGCCTTATCTTTGGGAATGTCTGGATACAGATACTTCAGAGGGTTTTCAGGAACGTTGTCTGCCATGATAACTTTGTAATCGCGCAGTATGTCGGCAAAAGGCAGTGCAGATAAGCGACCTTTGTTATATGGTTCCACAGAATGAAATGTTACGTCTCCTGTAAAAATACAAAGGCACCATAACCCCTGATAACTGGTAGACCAGCATCTGCAGTTGGAATGGATTTTTTCCTTTCTTATGCAGTTTACACTGGGGTGCGTTTTACCTCTTTGTACAAATGTTAGTATCTTCCAAGTTTCTGCACAGGTGGAAACAAATTTAAAGCCTGCAGTGAGTAAGTACACCTCCTAATGAACTTACATAGTTAATATAAAGAACTGAGAGGTAGACTTTCCAGAGGTGGAAAAACACAGTTTTGGTTTACGTTTCAGTAAATATGATACAGGTATCTGCCCAAAACCATACTAAGGCAGGATACACATGAATTTTACTTTTAAACCAAAGAAACTGTGGCTCCTGTATTATAGCTCTATTGCAGACTTTGAGGATTATTTATTTTATTAATTTTTTAAATTTTACTTACCATTTTCTAACTGATCGACCCAAGTAAAGGTAATTCCACCCAGATTGCTTTCACTGAACCTTAATAAAAATGTTCCTGGTGTCTTGTCTTTGAGCAAAATTCGTTCCTTCTCTTTACTTACAAATCCCATGACGTACCTGAAGTGTAACAGGAAATAATGGGTTTGCTTTTGGAAAAAAATACAGACTTCAATCTGTGCAATGCATCTGGTCAAACTTTATATAGGGGTTCAAAGCCTGGTTACTAAAGCTTTATAAGATCTTGAAACTATGACAAAAGCTTCACGTGAGTTACGTGTGGAATATGGCATTGAGCTCAAAATATTATGAAGCATGATAATATTTATCACAGCATTTGATTGTTCACTGACAGAACTGATAAACAGATCTAAACCTGTTTCTAAGAGATTCAATGGTGTTCCCTTTTGGAAAAAAATTCAAGAAGCTATAAACAGGAAGAGGGAGACAGAAGTCAAAGCAGAGAGAGATCAGTATTCCTTGTTGCTCACCCATCAATCCAAAGAGGAAGAATGTGTTTTTTAATTAAGTCCAGGATGGCTTCCAGCCAAACCCAAAAGGTAAAAGACTTTCCAGGCAAATGTTCCTAATGGTTTAAAACAAACAAACAAAAAAATAAAACAAAGGCAAAACATAAACAAAACCAACACACACAAGAAGAGAATTGTGAGAATGTCGTTACCCAACATCCACATGATGTGGCTATCTCAGTTTCTTAAGACTAATCTAGTTTGTTCCAGCAAGAATGACAAATCTGAACTGCTGTTTTAAGTAATGTCCCTCAGCCTGACAGAAAAACAATTGATTTTTAAGATATGTATTGTAAGTGCCTCACTTTTCAAGGGGAAAAAAAAAAATCACTTCTGTTGTTTCTTCCTGGTTATGAAGTTATGTTTTGATAGAAATGATGATGAGAAAGTTGAACTTCCTCTCAAGGTTCTATATGTGTTTAAGTATTGTAGTTAATATGAATAAAATGAGTTCACCCTTCTTTCTCAATAACTTTTCTGTTCCTCATCAAAGTTACTGAATACATCAACCACCTTGAAATGATTTAGGTCATAACTAAGCACATGAAAAAAAAATACTGTTTGCTTTATGAAAAATTTATTGTATGCTTTGATAGCACAATCTATTGGTCATTTACAGAATTACATAAGGCACGCTATAATGACAGTTTCTGATCTCTGAAGCAATGGAACTAACTAGCTCTCTTAGCCCAAGCTTACTTTTACAATGAATGTGATTTTGCTGGGCTATAAAACCCACATATGGGACAAGCGGAAGTTTTATCAGTAGCATCAGAGAGACAGTCAGGCACGCATGCAGGTGTTAAGAGAAAGAAGACTCTAGTTTTACTTTTGGAACCATACCTTGCAGAACTTTGCCCAGGATAGTTGATAATCATTGTAACTGACTTGTTGTCCTGAGAAAACAAAAAAAATTGTGAGTCTATTTTCCTGCAGCTTTGAAAGAGCTATAGCTTGATAACTGTATTGTTGGTGGGGGTAGTACAGTGCATCCAGACTTGGAGAGAGATTGAGAGGGGCATGCTAATGGCTGCAGATCAGTTTTTCTGTATCCTTTTTGAAGTAGCTGATAATGGTATTTTGGCAATATTTGCCTAAAGTAGTCTGGGACTTTGTTTCAGCATCACTGGGTGCTCAGTTTCAGTTTTTAGCCTGAGTGTTACTTCTCTTGGCCTTTGCTCTAGCTTGAGCTTCCATGTTTTAAGATTATTTTTTTCTTTCTTACGATTCTTGCTGTTTTACAATGGCACTTCTCAACTTCACTACGTCCACTAAGCAAGAAATCTCAAAGAAACCATCAGAGAAAGTGACTTATCCAGGGAAACCAGTCTTCAATTCTCAGCTTTGAAAGTTATAAAAGTAGATTCCCCCCAGTCTCTGCCAAATGCTTTTGTTCTTGCCTGACAGTAGAGGTATCACTTCACCCTCAGCTTGGACTTTTTTACAGCTCACAATATATTTTAACTGTTTCCTCTCCAGAAACAGATAAGGCTTTCTTTTCTTCTACCAGCTTTCTCTAAGGCCTCTCCCTTCTGGGGAACAGTCAGATCAAAGTGTTCAACAGTTGATCTTGTTGAAGTTACAGGGCCTCTTTGCTATGCTGTCACCAGTGAAGCATGGGTCCTGCAGCTAAACAGACCCACAAGGACAAGTACTTAAAATGAAACAAAACCCAAACCAAACCCCATAAGCAAGCAAAAAGACTTCCTTTTGGTTTCAGATGCATGAGATAATAACTTGCTAAGGAAAGAAAATAACATCACAGTTCAGTGTGACTTGAATGCCCTCTTTCTTCAGTTTAGCAGCCTCGAAGTTCAGAAGTTGAATCACTTTGTGGTAAGAATAGCTGACATGTGCTTCTCTTTAAAGAAAAATAAATGTCATTGCAGCATTTTTGAAGTCTGCTCTGGAAGCAGATGTCATGCTTAGGGTCATTACCTGTGACTATCAACTATAACAGCCCAAAAAGCAAATAAAATATGCATATTTCTACAGTCTTACCCATAAGTTTCTCTGCCAGCATGTTGAGCTGCTCAGAATTGAGTCCACGACCAACATATGATGAAAATTGCCAGCTCAGTACTTCTAAGAGCTGACTTAAAGTGGCAGCAGGGGGATTGTTGAAGAAAGACAAATTCTGCAACAGAATTAGTGCTTTGTTTAGACAGTTAGAAACTATGAAATACAATAAAAAGAAGGCTGCAAGTACTTGAGTAGAATCGAGAAGTGTCAAAAATGAGGTGTGTGCGTGGGATGCATTGGGGTAAATAAGTGCTGGCCTTCCCACCTGCAGCCACCCAGCAAGGTCCACGGGGTGCCTGGGCAGAGGTGTAAGGGGAGGGAAGGCGGGGGGACAACTCCTAGAGAGAGCGAGAGTCTGTGTGCATCTTGGGTGATAAAATACCTTGCTATGCTTCTCAGAGTATCATATGTTAAGATAGTGAAAATATGCTTAAAGCCAATCCAATACATGTAGATACTCTCGCTATAATGTATTGTGCACAGAAATCCCAAACCATTACACAGTCATATTGTGGTTTATTGTTGAATCGTTTGTCTTGTTTTTCATTTGGTTTCTGGACTGTACATGTAATGAACACACTGAACACTGTGCAGAAGACTCTCTGGAGTATCACAGAGTGATAATGAAGTCCAGGCTGCTGCTGATCAGCTGGCCTGCCATCATTCTTAGATGCACTCCATGGTAAACTATCTTACCCTTTCTCTCCTCTGAACATCTATGTGACTGCTACTAATCCCCAAGAGAAAGCTACTGACAGCACTATTCTACAATCTGCACATACTGTAACAGCGACTGAATCTAAAATATGTGCTGAGCCAGCAGGAGCCCAAGAATGATTCTGCTTTTGCTCTTGGTTAGGGTCACTAGAAGGTGCTACCTGACACGTACAATCTCCATAGAAAGCACTAGCTCCGATGGGAAAGCCGCACTTAAGTACACTGAAGACCCGCCTATACACCTACTTTGACAGTTTTGAATTGTACTAGTAGAATTATTTCATACCATGTACATTTTTGGTCAACTGCATCCAGAAAAGAGAAGCTAAAGCTGTGGAAAAGGGCTATCACATTTCCTTGGTTTAAGAACTACTACTTTAACCTACAAAAAGGAGACTGTGCACATGGTTTTATATCTGGGAAGGGAACAAAAGACAAAATGAGCAGTATTGCAGTATGATGTTGATAATGGTGTACATGAGAAAAATAAGGCCTATTTAAGAGGGGAAACACAGGCTTTTTATAATGAAAATATTTGATAACCAAATAATAGAAATGTAGAAATGCAGAAAGTCAGTACTTGCACACTGAAGACCTACCTGAGGATCGTTGGTTGATAGATTGTACCAAATAATAGAAGCCCATGCGTTGGGTAGTTGGCTGACATTGGAAATCATCACCACAGGCAAAGAGCTGGTCTGGTGGAAAGAACAAATGCTGTATGTAAATGCTGCTAAGAAAAGTGTTAGTGCTGTGTGATGCCTTGTTTTCTTTTAGCCACCTTCTTCTTCCTCTTGTTCCTCCACCCCTTGAAATACAGTTCTTTAGCCTGTGGAGCCAGGACCAACCCTTGGTAACTGATGTCTGGCTTGTATTTCAAGAGAGAAGTGGTGTTTCAAAGGGCATTCAGGACTCAGGTTAGCTGGACCTAGACAGAAAGCCTAACCGTAGCCGCATTACAACTGTATGGGCATGGCAGCCCACAGCCAGAAGAGTGATTTGTGGCAGTCCTCAGGACTGGAAGAGGTTCTACAGGTCCATTTTAGGTACACAGGGGGTGTCCTTAGCCTATGACTTGCAGCTGGTATCACAGACTTTCTCTAATGTGTTATTTTTATAATGCTTAAGGGAGGGATGTGCCTGCCAGGGAATATATTTGAGCTTTTGAAGAGAAGGGCTAAAAACATTGCTGTAAAGCTGTGCATACTTCTTTCTGTCCAGAAGGTCTGGAAATTTTGTGTCTGCTTATGGTTACTGCTGAAGACAAAATCTAGGATAGATGGTGGTCTGGCCCCACACAGTTGTTCTCATGTAAGCTGCTGGAAAATGCTATTTATTCTTGGCCCAGAAAATCTGGCTAGAATACTCACTTCCAGATTGATAGTCAATCCATACAGGCAGACCTGTGTTTCAAAGCTGATGGAGTGCAGTTCCTCGGTCACCATGTGAGGGCCCTGAGGGAGTTAAGTAGGTTATTAAACTGTGAATGCACAGTTGGCATTTAACACTGTTTAGTGATCTGTCTGCTGAAATTACACAAATTTGAAAGAAAACTTGTATCAAACATGTAAGCAGAGCAGGGAAAGAAGGAAGTGAAGGACATAATTTGTTTGTTAAATGCTGACATTAAATTAGTCCACAACTGGTGGTTCTTCCTGATGAATCTAAAAATCCTCCTTGACATTGTTAGAGCAACACTTTTTTTTTTTTCCTTTTAATTTGTTTAAAACATTGGTTTTAAACAGAGTTGCACACAAAAAATTAACAGGTTATTCTTTGTGTCTGATAAAGATTGTGTCCAACTTTTCCTAAAGTTTCTTCACTGATTGACCTTTCCAATTTAAACAGAGATGTTAAACTTCAAGGAGAAACAAATTAGAAACAAAACGCCATGGCTTTAGTGGCAAGTAGGCCCTCATTTTACAAGTTTGCTGTAAGTATACCTTACATTGTACTAGTTGAAGGACTGGAGACCTAAATCATTAATCCAAAGTAAATCTGGTATTAAAAACCCAAGTTTTTCTTGAACAGGGGAAAAAAAAAAAAACATTTGTCATAGTTGATTAAAGCTTGTAGTACAAGCATTTTGTTTTGATTACAAACCAGCATAGCTCTGTAAAGATCCAAATCTCTGCCCTTGCGAAACAGATCTTTTGTAATACATTTCCATTCCCAGGAGTCAAAGTATAAAATCTTTGTCCTTTTCCTGTTTTGTTTTGGTTTTTTTTTTCTTCCATCACATATTTGTTTTATCAGATTCTTCTTTTAAAAAAGAAACAAAATAAAAAATCCCAAATCAAAATGTTTCCATTTACTGAAATATTCTGCTTTCAGTCAATGTGAAATAAAACTGCTCCTCAGGGAAGTGCCTCACACAGGGCACACTGCAACAAAAGATAGTGTGTAAAAGAAAGGCTGAAACCACAGGAAATCCTCAGGCATCTGAATAATAAATCTGCCTTGCAAAGGGAAAATCCATCTTAGAGCTGAAGGCCTTTACATTAAATACTCAACCATCAAATGATCTCAAAGGTTTTAATACAGCTCAACCTGTATTGCTCACACAAAGTTGAAAACTCCCCTTCCCTCTACCCCCGTTATCATTTTGCAAAAAGTTAAATTTCTATTACGAAAAAGTCATCTAGTCAAAAAGGCATATCTGCATGAAAGGACAGATCTCAGAGAGATTTGTAGAGAGCTTCCACTTTTTTTTTTTTTTTTGAGTAAAGTAATTTAACAACTACACTCTCAGCTTACTAAACATCCTATAAACAAACCAAGTTTTAAAATTATTATAGTCGCTGTTACCCAAAAAACTTGTTCATGCTCATAATGATTTCACAGACTGTGATTTGACCAAGGAGAAGCTCTGTTTGAGGAAATCAGTTAGCACTGAACAATGTCACAGCTCAGCTATCCTAATTCTCCACAGCCCTGTATTTTATATAGCTATAAAGGCACAGTGTGTGAAAGTGGGAGTAAAATGCTACCAAAAGTAGAGCACCAACGTTTTTACACCTACATTTTTGCATTTGCCTGTCTTGATGCAAATGACTTTGTAAGTAGTGAAGTAATTGAGAGGCCAGCCTTGAGTTTCAGTCTTGCTAATCAGGTTGCAAGTTATTCTTTTCGGAAGTACCCTGTTAAGTGTGCACAAGTACCTTCTGCTTTAGGTTTTTGGTTAAAATTCTCCATGCTGATTACACCTTTGCTTTGTACTTAAAGACTGCTTGTAATAGCTTTTGTGCTTGTATAGCTACACCTATTTGGACTGTGATATGATGAGATGAGGGTTGGGGTTTTTTGGGGGGGGGTTTGTTTGGTTTTTTTTAAATTTCTTTTGAAACTTGCAAATACAACTCATGCCTATTTGGACTGTGATATGCTGAGATGAGGGTTGGGGTTTTTTTGGGGGGGGTTTGTTTGTTTTTTTTCAAATTTCTTTTGAAACTTGCAAATACAACTCAGCACTTCTACTGTGCAAAAAAGTTACACTGGTGTGGAGATACCCTAAACAAGTATAGGCAATTTCACTTCCTAAGTAGGTGACATTCATAGAAGCCTCTTACTATTTCAGTTACCTTGGGAGACACTGACTGTTCTGGTAGCACTGGCAGAGGCCGTATCATTGGCTGCAAACTTCTGACTCCTGCTTCAGTCAGATTTATCTGCAGACTTTTTCTGTGAAATAGCAATGCTAAATTTATGGTGATGGTCCGTGGCCACCCTAGAGTTTGTGTGTACTTGTGCCTTTCTCCTCCCTGCCTACTGTCTTCTGTTGCTGGATAAGGACATTCCCTGCCAGGGAAGTTCTGCCTTCCCCTCCTATCAGGGATGTAGTAGGTGAATGAATTAAGGCAGCAACTTTCTTGCCTGTGATTCTGATTTTGTCTGAGAGAGCCAGGCTGCTCGGGGGAATCACTGTCTGTAGGAAGCCAGAGCTGAGAAGAAGGATATAGGATGGAGCTGGGCAGATGGTGAGGAGCTGGGCAGGGGATGAAGCACAGGGTGGTGGTCTGGCTGTGCAGGGTGCTGGAGGGTGATACAGGAACGGAGGGAGGTGGGTGTATGGACACAGAATTCTAGGTGTGCAGGAGTGCCGATGTTGATACTACTGATTTCCGTTCTCCACAAAGCAAGAATGTATGGATTTTAAGCTCCTCTGCTAGGAAGCAAGCACCTGCAATAGGTGTTCACCTTACATGCCAGGTGGTATGTGCAAGTCTGACATCTGGGTACCTCAAAGCACTTGGTGGTTTGTGAGGGCTAACATGTCATAGTACAGTGTCACCACGAGAGGGGAACCTACCACCGGATTCACAGGAGTACTGGTAAACTAAGCACGCTGGTCCCGGTTGCGGCAAGCAAGCTTTTTTGATGCAAATATAATTATACCCTTACTTCAGCTGTAAACTTGGCCAACAGAATATATATTTAAAGAGCTATAGGGAAAATTGCTTTGGTGAAAAACTAAAAACGTTTATTTTTTAAAAAATGTAAATGACCAAAAAGGTGGCCCTGAACAGGAATGGGACATTCAGATTACTACTTCCTACCTTCTATTGTAACTTTTTAATACAAAATTTGATGCATGTAACTAAAATTTCTGAGTACTTACTTTACTTAGAAAAGTTCTCATCATACCATCACGTGATTACTGATCCTCTACTTAATATACAGATAATATATTTCAAAATCTAACAGCATATGGTTGCTTTTTGATTTAAATAAAATCTAATCTGAAATATTTGTGAGAGTAATCAAAATAACATGTAAAATAAATGCACAAACCTCATTTCCTTTGCTTCCAGCACTTGATTTCATTTCTTTGGGTTGCTGTATGAAGCAAAACAGTATTTATGTGGCAAAGAAACTGCAGATTCAAGTACATATAAAGACCATAATTTGTAACCATGATGCTCTTAGTATAATAAAGTTTTGTTTACAATACACAAATACACTGTAATGAAAGCTCTGATATTATGCCTCAAAATGTCTATTCAGTGAATAGTCTTTTGATATTTTTAAAGAAACTAAATAAATGTAACAAAGCTTTAATTAGGGTGCTTGCAAATTGTATAACACAAAAAAGCACTAAAGACCATCAATCTCCATCTCCTTCTGCAAAACTACACTGATGCACTGCATCAGTGGTTAAGCCACAAAAAAAAAAACAAACCCCAAACGAAAAACAACCAACCCATAGGTGAGGGAGTCTAGTCAGAAAGCATGACTCCCTGGGACACAAGAGAAGTTAGAGAAGCAGTACTATAGTCTCTCAAAAGGCAGTTATTGCAGGCATTAATTTCAACCAGATCTAAAACATTCAATGATATATTTCCCCCAGACAATGGTGGTGTGGTTTCTTTTTGTTTGGTTTGACTTTTTTTTTAAAACAAAACTAAGTTTCTCAGAAGCTGTGTAGTTCATCTTTGCCTTTTCCAGCATTATTAGGGTTTGCTTTGTCATTTCTATAAATAAAAATAGTCTTATTTTATGGAATAAATAATCTTATTTTATGGAATGGGATAAAGACTTGACAGTTAATACAGTTCTCCCTGCATAGTTTTTAAAGAATCCTTTATTTCTTTACCAGAGGTGCATGACAGAAACAAAGCAGTCCAACTTACCAAATGTCGAAATTCTACTGACAGGCTTCCATTTGCAGATTCGTCCATGTTCATTGCTTTCACGTGTGTTCCACACAGAACGAATCTACGATTACTACGGAGGACACCACACTTACATACTCAAGTAATAACGCATTGGAAAAATTAAGAAATTTGATATTTTATTTTCTTACCTTACAGTTGAAACATTCCTAAAATAGAAGAGGGGAAGGGGGAGGAAACAGAATGTGAAACAGTAAATGTGTAAGCCATAACTGCACTGAGAAACTTATCTCAACTGAGATGGTAGATTTTGCCTTGTTAAAGTTAATTCATATTACTGATACAACTGCAAGTTTTAAAATGAAGAACTGAAATTTGTACTGTCCAGTTAAGACTTTTTTTTTTTTTTTAATCCGGCCATATGCAAGCAGAGTATTTTATCTAGCTCTTTTTCTGACACATGTGGGTATCAAAGTACCAAATCCCTTAGGAAGAGGGAGTTTATGTAGCAGTCTTAATTTCAGGCAAAAGTAAAACTCTAAGCTCTGTAGTTACTAATGACAGCACCGGCTCTTCAAGCACAAGTTTCACGTACCACTTGGAGCCGCTGCATTGGAGGTACTGAGTCTCTTATCACAAGCAGAGATTAAGAGCTGTTTCAAAACTAACTTTCCCATAAATGTAACACACTTTGATTTAAAGTTTTTGTGATGCTGCTATCTCAAACTGATGAATTTTATCTAAGTCTTGAAACAAATCTTAAATGGACTTCTTGCCTCCAATTTGAAAACATCAATTAAAAATAGCAGCTTTTTAAAAAAAAAACCCAACCAACCAAAACAAACCAAAAAGCCCCCCCAAACCAAAGAAACCTTGCACATTAAAGAAAGCAAAGCATTACCCTAAGGTTTTAACTGTTTTTTTGTTGTTGTTTTGTTTTTCCTTTTTAGAGCAACTTCTAAATCAGATTGGGTAGGGATTGAAAAACCTGTGTTGTCTCTGTAAGGAGAGAGAGAGAATATCTTCACTTTAAAGTTTCTTACTTGTCAATAGTTGCTTTCACTCTGATCTGGTAGTTTAGCTCTGGCAATTTAATTAGCAACCTTCAAAACAGAAAATGTAAAAGTGAATATTAACAGAGCAAGTTTATCACCAGAAAATATTGGAGACCAGTAGCTCCACACCAAAGTATCTGAAATTATTATAATCTGAAAACAGGCCAGGCATCTAGGATTATACCACATTTTACAGGGTTCTATACTTAGAAAGAGGGGCTGAGCTGTGCCAGTGGCAGCTGTTCTACCCACCCTGCAAGTATGTGGAAAAATTAGTATGTGTTTGAGGGAATGGCTAGAGAGACGACACAGAGGTAATAATGAAGAGGTGGATATGTATGATCTGTGGCTGCACTGTAGGTGTATGTGTACTTTTCTTCATGTACCCTTTCCACCCTCCAACCCTCCATGCATTCTTTTTGCTGCAAGGTGGAAATGAGATGTGAGTTCCTCTCCCATCTTTGCTCTTCTCACAAAGTCGGGCGAGGAGCTAGTGGGAGAGAGTGAGCTTGTCACTGATTCACCAGAGCCCCCCAAAATGCAGAAGTTTCTCTTTCCTACATGCAAAAGTGGCTCTGAGGATTCTGATGTTGACTTGTATGATGTGGATCATTATTTACCTGGTCATTATTTACCTAAGTCATTAAAACAAGAATTCAATGCATACAGAATCCTGAGGGTGCTGACTTTTGGTCACAATGTGCCTTTCTTCCTCACACTGATTTACTCTTTATTGCCCCTTGTTACAAGTGACAGATTCAGTGGCCTTTATATCCCCATTCCAGAAAACCTTCCCTGGAATCAAATGAATCTCTAACAGAAGTAGGTCTGCTTTGCTTTCTAGATTCTGAAACAGTCTCCTAGGATAAAATGCAGCCCATGAATGAAGGAATTTATGTCCGATTTCCTTTCCTTACCTTAATTTAACAGTGAACTGTATTAATGTTTTAAGAACCATTGGCCTCTGTGGATGTGTTGGCATGCAGGGCTGCCTTTCAACCACGAAGGAACTGTGTGAAAAAAAGTGAAACAGTTTGTTAGGAATATGCACAAACAAACAGCTGTATTAGGGGGAAAATGAGCTGTTATCTCTTAGAGATCTATTTCTCTACAGATGCTGAAGTGGGAGGTATGTATTCCAACACTCAGTTCTCAAACTGATCCAGTGGTCTAACTTACAGCTGAATTGTTCCCATAAGAAACAGATATTTGGAATTCCTTAAAAATCAAAACAAAACAAATTCCATAGTCCTAAAATTCCAGGCTGATAAAAGTCTGGAAGACCAAGACTTTTATCAGAACCATAAAACAGACTACGAAAATACACTGAGCCTGCCTTGAGTGAAATCAAATAATCATTTTATCTTTTTTAATTTCTTATAAAAAAACCTATTGACCATGTTTCAGACAGTCGCTTGCCTTACATCTCATATAGGCAGTACAAAAGGCAAGAGAAATGATTATAATATTTTATATGTTAATAGAATGTCTTGGTGGGGAAAAGGAAAGACAAGGAACAAATTAGCACCTGCCAATTCACTTAAGAACCAAACAATCAAACAAACAAAAACCAAAACCCCCAACCACTTCTCAGCATGTGTGTGACTCCTACTGAAATAAGTGGATTTTGTGTGTTCACCTGGAGTCAGAACTTGACCACAAACCCTTAACTACTATACATGAGAAGCTGCCTGGCACCTTCAGCTTCTAGGAATTTTGGTGACAGTTGCTTCTAGGAATTTTGGTGACAGCTCAGTCTTTAAGATTCTCAGAGACTCAACTCTTTTATATTTTTCTGCTTAACAATATGGTCTCATTGTTGCCAATAAATTTCTGTCAGTTCATGTAAAGTTATGTACATTGACAATGGCTTACGCACTTCCGGAAAAGATTGTAGAGCAGAAAGTTGACTTTTTCCAGCAGCTGAGGTCTTTGCAGTGGGATAGGGTCCCCATCATAAGTCAGTCTGGTCAAGAGTTCATCCAGTTTTTCTAGTTGCCTTCGAACTTGAAAAAGACTCTCTGCCAATAGCGTAAAACTGCAGTGTGACAAAAGGTTAGTTTGCAATCTTCCATGTAAACAGATGCTTAGAGCCTAATGGCTGCTGAAGTTTTTGCTTGGGGAAATCAGAATCAGCACCGATTGGTGCTTTCTACCTTTACCCAAACTCATATCCATTCATCCTTTGTTTACAGGAGTATGTAAATACATCAGGCACAACTTCCTACTTTATTTTCAAAGATAAATATTTTTGCAACAGGCCTCATCAACAGCAAAGCAATGCTGTCTGTGATAATTTAGAAGAAATATATACACAGTTCTGACATTTTACATGCAGGGCACTTGTGCCAATCCTATTTCTTTCCTACAGCTTAGTGGTTTTGCAAAATGTACTCTTTAAAAGGATAATATTTATATAAAATGAAAAAGTTAGGAAGACTGAGGAAGTGCATTTCTAGAAATGTAAAAACAGTAAGAAAAATCAAATCCAAACACACTTCCTAACAGTTTAGTAGCGTATGTGTGTATAACATAGCATCTTTTAGCTATTTTTTAACTTCAGTAGAAAAAAAACCACATCAAAAAGGCAAAAATATACTTTTTCTTCAAACCTAAAAAGATTCTTGGTTGTTTTCCTTTCTTTTTTTCTTCTTATTCTCTACTTTGCCTTCTCCAGAAGAGAGGTTTTGAGAGAGAAATGGCCAGGACTTGACGTTGTCTGGTTGCATTATCTTCTTAAATATAATGCACTTTTTTTTTCCTTTTTTTTTCTTTTTTAATTTGCAATCAACTTTAGAGTTACCACCCCAGAGACTACTGCCATTAAGTTCCTGTGTAGTTTGAAGTCTGGAGGAGTGATGTACCTAGTGAGTCAAAGCATAGTGTCTACCCAACTGTTGCCTAGACAAAACTCCCACTGTCCTCAGTGACAAACTCAGTCAGCGTAGTTCTTACTCAAGCAAAATTCCCAAGAGGGTATGTGTCATGTATTTGGAACAACTGTCAAACCAAAAAATGACTGATTGCCATAGCTCAGGCTCAGCAGTTCACTGAAATGTTATTAATTCTAAATAGCAAATGTTGTCCACTAAAACAAATTGTATTTTTGTTATTTACTTGCTTAGCTGCTATTGAATTTGCTGCTGTTGCAAGGTAGCTGATCTAAAGGAAAGATCATTTCATGTGCAGCAGACTTCCTGTGGTTTTCAGTAGAAACACAAACTCAAGGCAAGTTTACCAGTTCTGGAGCTGATCAAGCCCACCATGGAGGGGACCTCCAATGCAGGCAATCTGCTGCCGTCTCTTCCAGTCTAGTAGCTCTTCAGTCAGCATGTTGCTCATCAGCATATCTATTTCATGAATCACACGCCCTATTTTACTGAGTACTTCCTGTAAAATAGGAAAGGTGTCACAAACAGCCACAAAATTCAGCAATTATCATAAAAGTGCTGATTACATGTCTTTCAATTACTTTGAAAGTAGCTGTATTTTAGCACCTATGGCTTTAGTCTCTTTAATTCAGAGGTGACTGGATTCATCACCCATTGTATTTGAAAGTAATCCTGAATCTCTCTGAACTCTTCCTCAGTAAAACTTATTTTTTTGGGAGTGGGAAGGAGGATTGTTGCATTTTTTTTGTGGGCATAACACCTCCAAAAATTTGACATATACAGGTACTATCAAGGTCAAAAAGTTCTCTTTTTGTTTTGTATCATATCCAGTGCGCTGTTTTTTGGTTTTGTTTTTTTTTTCTTGCTTGCTTTTTTTCTCTAAGAAGCACATAGACTCAAAGAAATTGCCTAAATGTTCTGTTTTCTGTGCCGGGAAAGAAGTGGTCAGGAGAATATTTGTTGTATTTGCAAATCTTAGTCACTGAACAGAGCAAGGTGCCATTGGTGGGTTGTTGAGGGGTTTTTTGCTTGTTTTGGGTTTGTTTGGTGGTTTTTTTCCCAGTTATTAGATTATAATTACTTTGAATACTTTTTGCTTGCTTTAGAAGTTATATATTGCCAATTAAGTCATCTGTTTAGCACAGTACATAAGAGGTCACAGAATCACAGAACAGTAGGGTTTGGAAGGGATCTCTGGAGATCATCTAGTCCAACCCTCCTGCCAAAGCAGGTTCTCCTAGAGCACCTTGCAAGGGCTACATCCAGGTGGGTTTTGAATATCTCCAGAAAAGGAGACTCCACAACCTCTCTGGGCAGCCTGTCCCAGGGCTCTGGCACCCTCACAGTAAAGAAATTTTTCCTTATATTTAAGCAGAACCTCCTGTGTTCCAACTTGTCCTGTGAAGTGATGCCCTCACCTCCCTTCTAAGGTGTGCAAGACCATATCCTTGATTGAGCCATTACTTAATTGCCAGTTTTTTAACTGCCTGTCAAAATCACCCACACACACCCAAAACCTTTTGTGCCTTCGTAACTCCTGTTATTTGTGTGTTGTTCTGAGAGGAGAATTTAAAAAGGCACACATACACATTTAAGTATTTGATGTGGGGGGGAAAAGGAGAGAAAGCAAATGAACCACAAATGACAAAACCTGTCACTAACCTTTCTCTTGTAGTCTAAAGTATTGAGCATTGCCTGCAGCGCCAACATTTCCTGTTTAATGAGGGCGCTGTTTTTGTCACTCTGCTCTGCAGGAGGATAAAAAAAAAATCAGTATAAACGTGTGTGTGTGGGTACACGTGTGTGTGTTTATAAGGGGAGGAGGGGAAAAAACCATGACCTGACTGCAGCATGAAGTAGTGAAAAAATAAACTGCAGACATCAGTAGATTATGTAATAGTGTGTTTCATCTGAATGGACTAACTTTAGTACAAGTACAAGATAAGGCTTTATGACTCCACTCTTCAGATGTGTATATGGAACAGGAAGGTAGAAAACATATGAATGATATCTAGAAATCTATAAATTTCTTATTCATGTGCATACTCATGTGTATTACGTACATCTGGCTTGCATCAATGACTGATCTGCGCACTACTGAAATATGCTTGTGGTGTCAGCAGTTAAATTAAAGCTCTTTGGACTTGATGTGAATTACATGTCTGGCTGAGAGAATGGAGGGTAGGCATTTGAAACAGAGGTAAAGTGTTCATCAACGTGGGGATTTTAGCAGCCAGGAGTACTGATCACTGGGTACTGAGTATTCTCCCCTCTCCATAACTTTTTTCCTTCTCTCAATCATGCATTAGTTTTAAGCTTCCCCAAGTTTGCCCCATGCTCTTTCATAGCAGCTCTTCCCCTCACCCTCATCTTGCCCCACCTTTTGCTCTTCTAGCATCTTTCATGCTACCTTCAAAAAAGAAATTGGTGCCAACGGTGTCTCTGGTAAGCTCTGGATTGACATCTTCCCATTACATTAGGACCAATGTTTCAATAAAGGCAGACAAGGAACTGATTGTCAGCTCAGCCACAGCAATTGCTCACACACTGAACGGGACCGCAAGCTGGCTGTGCTGGTGTAGAGCATTTGTTGACTCAGTGAAATTTTAAGCCCCGAAAGTCATTTATGTAAGCAAGTTTTATTTTGCAAGTGGGGCAGGCTTCAGTCATCTGCGTGGTCAGTAACTATGGCCAGATGACTAACAACTCATTAAACCATGGCAACTTGATCTCTTCCAATTGTCTGGCCATATCCAGCCTTAAACATACAGGACTGATGTGTTTAAGAACTTGGATGTTTCAAGACCAAGATCTTTGCATAGGAAGGTATCTGCACAGACACAAGTGGACCTCAGTTTCTTTTCTGAAAGAGATCATGCAAGGACTGTTGCCATGTGCAGATCTCAGCCATCGTAGGCTGGTCAAACATGCATTCAGAGTTGCTTACCAGCTGGTTATCACCACTGTGGTCAAAAAAGAACAGAAAGCCATGTTAGATGCTAAAAAATCAGTTTTGCACAACTCTACTTGGGGAAATAACTTGGGCCCCATCCTGCCAAGGAAGGGCCATGTCATCAAAGGTGAGGAAATTGAAAAATAGGTTCTTTAAATTAAGAAAATTACTATTTTTTTTCATGCTATTATGCAGCTTATCTCTAGAAAATAACTATACTTTCTTGATGAGATACTGTTTAACTTCTTAACTCCAAAAGAGTCATTACGTTCCAAGACTATAACTTCATATAAACAAAAAATACATTTTTTTTATGTTTATATACATTATCTAGGTAATACACCCCTTGGTACTGGGGTCTAGCTGTGGAATCAGCTAGAGCAACTAAAAATTATTAGAAAATCTCTTACCTAAGCTTTGTATCGTTTTATACCTGAAGTCAAATTCCTCCTGCAAATCTTCCAAGTATTTGACATCTTGGTCAGTCATCTTTCCCGTGGAAAAGAAAGTACAATTATTTGGGTGTTCACAGTGACATAAAAAGGACTTTGTTTCGCAATGGACAAATGCATAATGTAGTATTTTCCTATAATTTGAAAATCCTTAAGCAGTTCTGGGAACTCTGGTTTACTAACTTGTAAACTTTAAAAAAGACAATTGAATTATAAATGGACATTTATAACTGCAGATTTATTTTACTTGTTCAGAAAGCCAACTATTATCCCCTTTTAATAGTCAAAGAGTAGTTGATATAGCTTCACCACTTCTTGTTTACTAGTTCAATGACATAGTGGGAAGTAGGACTGATTACATTTAGCCCGAGCTACACTGAATATAACTCTCAGAACTTTAAAGCAGAGCAAATGGATAATTTTGCATTGACTCCAATGGAAATTGGAATGGGGTGTGCAAAACCAAGAAAATTGGAGCTAGAGACAGGAGTAGAGCTCAGAGACTTTATTTAGAGAATTACTTAAGAATTTGGGTAAAGAAATGAGGCAGTTTTGATGCTTTGGCTTTTTGCAAGGGTTTGTTTTCATCTGTACTGCAAAAGGTTTAGAAGGTGTTTTCTGGTAACCAAACAACGATAATTCAAAAAAAGGCACATTAAAAGAAGGAAAATAAAACTGTAGGCAATAATCTGTTTTACTTAGAAGGTCTGTTTCTGTGCTGTTTATGGGAACCTTGATTCTGCCAAGAACTCATAAACAATCTTTCTTAGTTCCCGGAGATATGCATGTTAAGTGTCTGTGAAAATCCAAAAACTTGTGTGCTAAATTAGGACACACAGAATTAGCCATTTGGATTTCCTTTTTATTTTGGAGACTAAACTTTTTAATTATATGTGTAAGGCAGGAAACTACATACACAAGGAGCTGGCTGATTTCTGTGTTCAACTTAATTACCTACTAAAAAAACCTTGTATCTAGAAATCATTCTCATTTTCACGGGTCTTTCAGGGACGATTGCATTGCCCCTGCACAGGCAGAAGGAGCAGCAGGGTAGGTTGCTGGGTTGCAGCTTTGTCTGCTTTTGCTCTGCAACTCTTATCATGTCTTTATACACAGATAGAGATCTAGTATCACATTCTTCTAAAGCTAGCTTTATCCTTTTAAGGGTTTAATCTCTCTAACCCTTCTTCCCCATGTAGGGGATGAGAGAATACTAGGACCTCTTTCCAGTATAACAACTGTTGCTCTTGAACAGCATATAGACAGGTATTTCAAATATAACTTTTACATTGAGCCTGCTGCAAAGCTGAAACTGGGGCTGGGATAGCAAAAAGGCTGTAGGTAATCTGAATTCTATCCTCCTTTCAACTGAATGGGCAGGTATTCTCTGACTGAGCTTTCGAGGTCTCTATGGGCCATAGCTACAGGTTTGGCTCAGCCCAGCTCTGCCCTGCAATGGTATGGGAAACTCCTGGAGAATTGTTACCATCAGTTCCCAATGTTCTTCTCCCTTCTTGTCTCCAAAACATGTAATTATGTCATATTGCCTTCAGCTTTACAAAGATCTTGGTACATGACTTGGGGGTCATGAAGGCTAGCTGCTTCTGACCCAACTAAAAGAGGTGAAGTTGCAGAAATACATTTACTGAACCTCACATCTTTTTAGAGACATTAGGTATGTTGTTACTGCACTTGGTGGTCTTCCTGCAACTCACATAGGGATGAGTGTGATAGCTTCAACATATGTAGCTCTTGCACTGAGCCCAGAACAGCTGTAAAAACCTGAGAATGCAGGTATGTCCTGAGTAGTTTAGTCAGAGCTGAGGTCCTCAGAATAATGGAAATAGTTGGTGCAGTTTGTTAGCAAACATATTTGTGCCACCCAGCTTAAAGATAGTTCAGGAATGTCTGTATGAAAATCATGGCTGCGTAAACAGCAACCACAACAAAAATACCTGAGCGCTGTTCTTGATGGCTGACACTTTGTGTTCTACATTTCGCTGTCTTTCTGAAACCACGGAGTTCTGCAGAGACTTTTCCAGTGGCCCCTGGAACATGGTGAACAGATAATGGATGGATGAGTAATAGTAACGGGTGATAGTAACTGTACTGCATGTTCTAGCATTGAGAGGGAATTCAGAAGCTGTTCTTCAACCAGCTGGAGACTGGTGTAAACAGAGTCTGTTCAGTTCCACAGATTTGAAAAACATGCAGCTTTAACTCTGAAATCCAAAAGTGAAAGGGTGTGGGTATACTGCAAACATTAAACATCGACTAAATTAAAGAAACTCAAACATAAACTATTAGATTTCTAAAAAAGACCCATGTCACAATACTTATACAAGAATATGTATTACATCGACAGGTGATTAAAAAGAACACATTTGACTTAAAAATTCTGTCTGGGTTTTAACCATGTAACAGTTTCCCCAAAACAGGTTTTGTATGTAATTTTAAAGTTTCTTTCTTCAATTAATATAAAAACTATCAATGCCTTTGCAGCGTATCAGATGGAGTGTCTTTCGCATTGCATAATTAGTATGAATTAATGCATTGCATAATTTAAAATATGCACATCTGTTTTGGAAAGAATAATCTCTTCAAAGCCTCTCCCATGGATTAAAGTCTTTGAAGATAAGCTGTGACATGGAAGTCACTTGTAGCAATGTTTGCAGCAGTAGAGTCACTTATGAAGTACAAACATGAGTTTAAAGGGCAACATCTGGTAACCCCTAGTGCACACAAATCACTCTGGTGGAATGAGAGGACAGGATTTGGTCCTAAAAGCATGTGAGCAGATTAACATGGAGCTGATGAATGAACTGTAATTCATTACCTGTACAGGCATGCTAGCTGCAGCCAGTATTCTTCTTTCTTCTCTTAAACAGTTTGAGATGATTACTGCTATATGCATGGGATTACCATGATATTTGCCCTGCAAGCATAAGTAAATACAACTTATAAAAATGCAGAATTCGGGGTGTTCCTCTGGATATCATGAACAATGTGTTTCAGTGTCTATGAGCTACAGCTTTGTGCAGGTACTGCTCTTGGCTTTTGTTAGTGGTGGTTCAGCCTTGCAGTGCAGCATCCATCAGTGCCATTGTCATATTCTTAACAATGTTCTACAGAGATTATAAAGATACAACTCTGAGATGTGTATCATTTGAAGATCAAATTGCTCCACTGCTAACACAGCTATTTTGAAAGGCCTTTCCTGTCAGCCTATTCTTTGTACAATTTTATCATGCCTTCCATTTTCAATAGGACGTTGCTCTTAGCATGTAGCACTTCTGCCAACAAAAAATTGTAAGCATATCAATACAGTAATGATGCAAGTGCAAAAGCCTTCTTGGCAAAAAGCAGAAGACTTGCATTTTAATGTCTATGAACAATTTTTCTCCTTCAACAAATAACGTGCCTCAGATGTTGCCAAGAAGCAACTCTTGTCCCAAGAACCAAAACATGTCTCTGTTTATACACCACCATAAATAAGGTGCAGAACTGCTGACGTGTGACTGACGACTGGACGCAATTTGAACAAATATTGGCTTGTGCTGTATTTATCAAATTGAAATGA
Organism: Antrostomus carolinensis; assembly: GCF_000700745.2. Lineage (NCBI taxonomy): Eukaryota > Metazoa > Chordata > Aves > Caprimulgiformes > Caprimulgidae > Antrostomus > Antrostomus carolinensis. Next base: position 27,552 of record NW_010286792.1, read on the forward strand.
CTGAGTACTCTCAAGCAGCCTCTTTCATGGTGATGTACTTGCTCAGTGTTTCTCAATATCCTTCATGCCTTTCATTCAGTATTCATGTGTTATTCATTCAGATGCCCTTTATTTGGTGCTCATACAGTTTTCAGACATTCATTAGAATTAATCCAGTTCACTTATTTTCCTGTACAGTTTCCATTTCTGGGCTTGTTCTATTTTCCCCTCTTTCTGATTAGCTTTTATTCTTATCATATTCTGTTGCCACTCAGAACTTCATTTAATCTTGCTTTCTCTGAATGTGGCACAAGAAGTTCATACATACTTAAATTGATGCTGTATTTTCCTTTGAAAATCTCATACCAATTGTCATATTAGAAACAAGGGTGTGAACACATCTAATAGAAATGTGAACACACTGCTTCTATATTCCAACTATTACTATGACAGTGAACACTTATTTCTAACACTTTTTACTAGACAGACAAAACTGAGTCATTTCCTGGGTGCTTTTCCATGAAATCTACATAATCTGGAAGACTTTTTTGATGTGTTTTGACTTCAGTCACAAGGAAAGAAATACTATATTAAAAATAGTCAGTTTAATAATGGAGACTTGGTTTGAGCTGCTTGGTATTAAATACCATGCTGCTGGTTATAGTCTGGTTCCAGGTAGAGACTAAGGTGAAAGACATAGGACTCTTAAAACTAAATACCTGATGTACAAAATGTTCCCTTCTAGAGAATCTTTGACTGCCATGGCATTGTTAGCAATGAAACTAAGCTTTCTAATGTTTATAGGGTTTCTGAAATCTTCTCAGGTCAAATAAAGTATATGCCCCACAGTGCAACCAGTGCAGACCCCAAGTAGTCCCAGTGCTGTACCTCCTTTGATCTCATTAAAAGCAGTTCAGGGTGGTGCTTTACTCCAGCAACCATCTGTATCAATTACCCTTAGGAATGGGAGTTATGGACTAAACTGTGATTTTTAGGAGTTTCTCTGGAAAAAAGCAATGATGAGTAATACTACCCCAGGACAGACTATGGCTCAGATGAAACACAAGGCACTCCAACCCTGCCTGCTCCTTGCTAGGCAGTGAGGAGGGATTTAACATGAAGGGTACGCTGCTGATTTCCACATGAAATGACAATGCCAGAAATCTGCCATTACTTGCTTCTCCCTGCCAGCTTCTTAGCTGTAAGAAGCTGCACATTGCCTTCAGCACAACAGAACTTCAGATCCCTGAACATACCGGTAGTCACTTTTATTGAGCACATTCCCAAGCTGTCCCTATGTAGTGTCAGGATGTAACTTTGGGACGAGAATACAGGAATGTGGGAATTGGCTCTGATCTTCCTGCAAAAGATGAAGAGTGGAGTGGAGCTTCATGAAGAAGTAAGGTAACAGTAAGGTCCAACGGCAACAGCTGGAGCAAATTAATTGCTGCAAGGAATGGTTATGCTTCTGGCTGTGCCGTGCCAGCCCCTGTCTTGTGCCAGTCCAGTGCCTGTCTGCCTCCTTAGTGAGCCAGCCCTGATTGCTAACTGGGATGGAAACCACTCACACTTTTTTGCTGAATGGCCTTTCTGCTCCTCAGTGGATGGAAACTGCTCAGCAAAGGATGAGTTTGTTGTTAAGGACTAGTGCACATGAAGCCAGGAGAGGTTGGCTGGGAGAGGGGAGAACCAGCCTGCCTTATTGCAGCTGCAGTCAGTTGTATCACTAAGCCTGTCTCATCTCACTGTACCTTAGTAAGGCTTGGGATGAAATCTGCGATGAGAAATCTGCTGGTGTAAATCCACTGATGTGCACATTAATTCCTCAGTTAATGGCTGTTAATTTCTGCTTGTTGCTGTTATTTTTTTGCTGGTAAAACAGGGTCCAACCTTCCATGTAGAAGGCTAGTTTATGACGTCCATACCACACATTGGTATCTGCACACCATCTGAAGCTACAAAGCTTGAGGAGCGTTTAGTCCCAGCTTACCGCTGCCCAACAGAATTTGAGCCCTCTTAGGGTTACTGGTTGCCTTTTGTCTTTGCCCTGTGACAAAAAGGAGTCAAACAAAAGCTATTTAAGAAAGTCAGGAAGAAATAAAAATCCTTTCTTTGAACTGGAAAATGCATTAATGTAGAAGAGGCACTTCAAAAAAAAATCTTCTGACAGTGGAATGTTTTTAAAAACCCCCACAAAAAATGCCAGGTATTGGGGACTTTCCTAGCATTTCTAGATACTGTTTATATGCAAAACTTTAAAAAACTCTTTCTCTTTTTCTTTGTTTCATTAAGAGAAAACCATCGGAATCAAGAGATGAACTGGAAATTCTCTTTCTCTCTTTCTTCTTCTACCACCCTCTTCTTCTTCTACCACCCTCTTCTTCTTCTACCACCCTCTTCTTCTTCTACCACCCTCTTCTTCTTCTACCACCCTCTTCTTCTTCTACCACCCTCTTCTTCTTCTACCACCCTCTTCTTCTTCTACCACCCCCTTATTCTTCTACCACCCTCTTCTTCTTCTACCACCCTCTTCTTCTTCTACCACCCTCTTCTTCTTCTACCACCCTCTTCTTCTTCTACCACCCTCTTCTTCTTCTACCACCCTCTTCTTCTTCTACCACCCTCTTCTTCTTCTACCACCCTCTTCTTCTTCTACCACCCTCTTCTTCTTCTACCACCCTCTTCTTCTTCTACCACCCTCTTCTTCTTCTACCACCCTCTTCTTCTTCTACCACCCTCTTCTTCTTCTACCACCCTCTTCTTCTTCTACCACCCTCTTCTTCTTCTACCACCCTCTTCTTCTTCTACCACCCTCTTCTTCTTCTACCACCCTCTTCTTCTTCTACCTTCTGAGCTGTGTTCCACAGCCTGAGCAGGCATCCCCATCTGCTGGTCTTGATCTCTCTCTCTCTCTCTCTCCTAGAATGGCTATATTTGTACAATAAATGCTATATCAATAGCCCCTTTTGCAGTAATCTAGCAGATGGGTTGCAATTCAACAATAATAAATTGATAAGGTGTAACATTGAATAACTCGATAATTGTAACTTAAATAACAATAATTACTAAAAGTCGCAATAACCAATGTGTTTGACTCCATCAAAATAGTAACACTGATTTTTTTGTCCCCATAGTTTATACTTCTCAGAGGTAATTAATTGCACTTCAGAATGTGTCACTCAGTATTCCCTTATTATCCATCTAATGCCAAGTCTTGCTGTTCTGCACTTCTGTTTTGTCTTATTTTGAGCAATTCTGCCCTCAAACAGACCTTGGCTTCTGAATGACTAATTGAAAATTATTTCCTATCATTGGAAGAGTAGTATAACTTGGAAAATAAAGGAAATTTAACCAAAAAAAGGCTTGAGATGGAGGAATCCTAACTTAGTGTGACATGAGTATTAGCAGCCAAGAAAGGAGGAAGAGTGTGGATTCTGTAGCTATGCAAAATTGCATTACAAAGTTTAGATATTCATAGAGAAAACTTATAACTATCTTTTGATAAACACCAACAAAGAGAAATTGAGGATTCACTTTTCATCTGAAGTTTCAAATTGAAATATTATTTGCTAATATTATTGTAATTCTGTTAGAAATTTTCTTTCTCCTCTCTTCCATTTTGATGAGGCTTCCCATATCATGATTTACAACAAACAACAAATTATCTTATTTGGACTGGCTTCTTCTCAATAACTACCAGCATGACGCTAAATTTAAGCAAATGGAAGAAACTAAACTTTCATTCTGAACAGGTGAAAATTTTCTCTGAATACTGATGACATTTCCTCAGGGGAAAACCTTCCTAACACCACCCAGCATGCACTCTCTCTACTCCAGACACATCCGTTCTCATAGTATCTTACTAGATCATGAAGAAAAACACAGGCATTTGTGGAAAAAAAAAAAAAAAGAAAAATTATACATTATAGAGGGCAAAATTTAGACCCTTTAACCAAATCTTAAAGCAGTTTGAACTATTTGGGATATGTTAAGATGCATGAAACAGGGGCTTGGGAAGTGCAAGGTTTGATTCTGTAAGTCGTAAGATCATGGAGAAACTTTAAAATACATATTATGACACTTTAAAATACACATGCTTTTAAAAAGAACACCAAAAAACTGTCAGTTTTAGTACCTGAAATTTACTGCTTTTTGTGAGATGAATGAAGCAATCTAGACCACAGATCTGTTTTCTTACACTTCTTTTCTTCTAATTTTTTTTTTTTTTAATTTTCCAGAATTTAGCTTATTTACCTGTGGGCAGCTCCATCACAAAGTGATGGATCACTCCTAACTGCAATAATACTGGACAGCTTTCTTTTAATGTGTCACAGGTCTCTATATAGTGCACACATCTATAAATAAATACTATATATGCACTGCTTGAATATCCTGACCCTGTTTTCAGTGATTAAAGTAGAGGATTAGGTATTAATGACTGTTGGTCTCTACTTGTAATGTAGAAAGATGTGCTGTGCAACCTTTAGAAAGTCAGTCAGAGGTTCCCTTGGTTATCTCCTGGTTTTCAAGGTAACCTAAAAAGAACTAGAGTAGATTTTAGTGCTTTCCAATTCTGAAAAAGTGCATCAGAATTTGGTTCTTTTTTTTCCCCTCTCCTTTTATCTTAAAAAAGTTTAAAAAATTTTTTTAAAAATCAGCTATATTTTTTCTTGGTTCTGCTAGAAAGAAAACCTGCTTGAGCCTTTTAATTGTATACAATAAGAGCTTTACTGGAGGCATGGAGCTGGTATGGCTGCTGATGTATTTGCTGAATTAATATTTAAAGAAGCTGAGGGAAGGGAGGTGGGACATGAAGAGAAGGGAAACAGGATTCCAAAGTCAAGCAAAAATACATTTCCTTCCCTGTTGCTCAGTTGTGATATGCTTATTTTACTAAGTCTGACAGTCAGCATCTTTCTAGATAAGCACATATCTCATCTTTCATATCATTAAAAAATGGGGAGAAAAAAACCTTTTGTCTACCATTTTATTTTTGAACGAAAAACAACTTTGGTATAGTGGTGTATCTCAAAGAAACGTGTGGGTGGGAAGGCATAACCATAAACTCGTATTTCCCGTTTTCACCTTCAACTATGACAAACAACATTTTGCCTTGATTTGTTTTCTGCCATTGTTTATGCATCCAGGCAGAAAGTCTAATGAAGACAGTACTAAAATACAAAGAAAGAGTCAGTCCTTGTGTTATCCTGATATAGGTAAAGTGCTTGGGAGTGTTTTGAAAGCCTGTATTTAAACAGGTGGTATTCTTACAAAAAAAAAAAAAATCTTTTTCTGCTAGAAAGATGGCTCTGTTTTATCTAGATCTTTAAGAGGAAGTACCTGTGACACCATCTATTTAGACTGCTCTTGTTAGACTCTTATTTTTAGATTTCCCCTTCCCCCTCTCAAAATACATGAGAGAATTTAAAGGCAACCTCATTGTTTTAGACAACTCCTGTGATGTGTGGGAAGTCCCAGCACATAGGTCTGTAGTGTTGTAGTTCTGTTTTTCTCCTATCGTATAGCGCATAGCTTCCAAAAGATTGAACTTTTTTTTTAGGGCACATGCAACCAAATGGCGATAGGCAAAGCTGTAAAAGTGCAGTGAATGAACTGTGCAGACAGAGATCTTCCATCTCCCAGTTTGCCCCCAAATTCTACTGCCGCGTCCCTCCCAGCAGACATTAAAACCAGCCAAGAAATGGTCTGTAGAAACACCAGATTTTTAAGCAGGTAGGGTGAGATAAAGCTTCAGAAAATATATGTCTGTAGATCTCACCATCAGACGCTAGAGCTGTGCTGCCAGAGGGGATGAATAATGTAGCAATGCTTCTTATTTAAATGAGAGTTATTTCAGAATAAATAAAATTACAATGTTCCCTATGAAAAAGGGTAAAAGAGCAGAGGAAAGAGAGGGGTGATTTATTTATCACACTCCACACCTGATAATCTTCTAGACACAGAGACCTCAGTATTATTAACTAACCTCTCGGGCAGATGTTTGACTGCAAGTGGGCCCTTAATGCTCCAGAATGAACAAAGCTCACAAGAAGTTGTTTAGTTTGGTTGCTTGTATTTTTATTTCTGTTTGTAAGTTAACTCCTATTCATAAAAAAAAAAAAAGCCTGAAATGTTTATAATCTTAGAGTCGCATTCTTTAAATAATAACTAGGAAATAAAAAGTATTTTACTTCTAATAAGTAACCTTTTTCAGTCTTGTATTGATCATTTTAAAAAATCTGCATCAGCTGATGTGCAGTCACCAGGCAGTGATCACTAACAGAGGACAGCTTTAGCTGCTTTTTGCGTGCAAACTTCTATGTGGGATTTCTCATTTTTGTGCCAAAAATTTTTTGTAAACAGCTTTAATGGTTGAACAGGAAAACTCACTGGTGGTAAGATGCTAATATGAAAAATCAGTCTGAATTGTATTAGGCAGCAGGACACGCTGTTTTGAAACACACTTCTTATGGTAATTTGTTGCTTTGTTGATCTGGCAGGTTACATGAGCACTAAAGACAATGTAAATAACATTTTGAAATTGATCTTCTGCAGTGCATTAGAAACTTTCTCTATTTTGTTCCATTCTCACCCTGTTGTAAGTTTCAACAGGAAACTGCAACTTAAACATCAATGGCTATGTTTCCATTCTTCGCAACCGTTTCTCAGCACAATTATTGGAATTGTTTGTTAAGTCACAACTGGAACGTCCTATTTCAGATCTAATGCTATTTTGTCCATTTCCTTTGATGTACTGAAATAAATAATCTTGTGATCCCTCATGCATGTACCTTTCAGGTACAGTGACTTGTGTAAACAGTCACCAGAACTAAAAAAACCTTTATATGTTAATTTTAGTTCTATCTAGAGAAGCACAAAGATGTTCAGTTCTCATTACAGATGGAAACAAGCTGAGCAGTATAACCAAGAACCTGAAACAGAATCAGGAATGCTCTACTGTGTTACTGTCTTAAGGAGCACTGTGCAAAGTAAGATGCTACATATTTGTATTAGAAACAGGGTGAATTTTATACGGACAGTAGAGCAATCATGTTAATATATGCTGATTAAGATGACAGAAGATACTTTCAGATGCTATTCCAGATCTTTCTATAAAAGAGTAGGGCTTTGTAAGAGAAAAAAATATAACTGAAGTATTATTTTCCAATGCCACAGCATAACTCTAGTGCTTCCAAAAGCTCATTTTGATGTAACTGGTCTGTGTGAATCAGCAAATCTGGTGAATTCTGCCTGATATCTCCCTTTGTAAGCACACCCCAAGGTGTTAATGCTGTGTACACAGACCTGCTCATTTGGGCAGAAGTCCCGCTGCCCGCCCTCCCTCATCTCAGGCTCCAGCAGGGCTGGGGAGTGGGTAAAATTCACCAATATCTGAGAATCTGCTGTGAGTATTAAATGAATTATCATGAATATACATCATTTACAGCAAATTGTTCCCCAGAGCACACAATATACTCATTAGCTCAGGCTTCAGAAGTAAATGAGCAGAGCAGCCTTTCTTCTTATTCCTGAAGTCTGTTATTTCACTTTTATAAAGGAAGATTTATGTAATCAGATTTTCCCCTGAATACTGTAAACAGTGATGTGACACAGATGCACGTTGCCATTAATGAGAAGGGATTGCTTTCAAAAGTTATCTTGAGACTAGAGCATAAATGAGAGCTTCAGTTATGAGTAGGACGATTCTGGGAATTTCTGCTTTTTCCTGATGCAGTTGCCATGCACCTTGTGCAGGGTGAAGCACAGGCAGCAGCTCTGCAGTGCCTGGGAGCTCACCTGAGCCCACGCAGGGGCCAGCCTGTGTCCCACCCAGCTACATCTTGTCTCACAGGTACCTGCTGAGTGCTCCAAACTTACAGCTTGGAGTAGCAAGGAGGAACATCCCTGAGACAAACATCATGGGGCCTAGGGAGGCTGTGGAGTCTCCTTCTCTGGAGACATTCAAGACCCGCCTGGACACCTTCCTGTGTGACCCACTGTAGGTGTTCCTGCTCTGGCAGGGGGATTGGACTAGATGATCTTTTGAGGTCCCTTCCAATCCCTAACATTCTGTGATTACTCAGAGACCCACCAGTAATTGCCTGCCAGCACCATTCCCAAAGGGAGTGTTGTGACACTGGGGTGTGGTGGCCACCTCTGATTCTCAGGCTACCCCAAGCCTCTCTTGCCTTGTCCCCCTGGTGTGCTGCAGCCCCGCTGCTCTCCCCTAACCAGAGATTTTGGCACGTGAGTCAGGAACAGGGACAGGGCCTGTCTTAGACCAGCATCTCTGTATTTCACCAGTCGTCTTTGTGTACTAGACCTACTTATGCATTGCACAGGAGCTTACATCAGGGACAGGTTCGCTGTCATTTAAAAACATTCCTTCTGAAAACGAAGATGTAGCTATTCATGGACTAAGGTCACACAGACTGTTGCATCTGCAATTTGGTTCCTAGAAGTGTTAGGCAGCGATTCTGAGCTTAGCATCTGCCCTTTATGTTCTGTTGTCACGGCAACAGCAGAAACTATCTCTTGTGACTAATCTGCTTTGCTTTTCTCCATCTAGGTTTTAAGCGGGAGAAAGAACCACAGACATAGTTTCCTCTCTCTTTCCCCCACTGCCTCTAAACATTTTCTCTTATACTTCTCTTCTCTTTCCAGAACTGTTGCTGGGGGGAGCAGGAGCTCTGTAGGGAAGTGGACAGAGAATTTAACCTTAGCAAGTGACTGTGTGGTACTGTCTCCCACCAAAAGGCTGCTCTGCTATAAAAATTAATTCAATTTATTGACTACAGAAGTAATAATAATTTAAGAAGTAAATATGAAGGATACAAACCTAAAATGCTGACCCTGATTTTAATATAATATGTGCATTTATACAAGACTAATGTCAAGAAGCAATGTTGCACTGGAAACCAGAAATAGAGAAGCAAATTACTGAGGGGTAGCAGTAACCTCAGCTGCTTAGCTAAGTTTCTCAGCACTTTTTCAAGTGCTTTTAACTTTGTCAAATGGCATGTTTCCTGCTCAGTGTTTCTTTTTGCCTCAAGATAATTTTGGAAATGCCAGCAGCCTGAGCATAAATGCCATGTTCCATAGTTATTTCTCTAATGGCGAGAGAATAGGGATGGTCTCTGTGGCCTGGCAAGACCTGGTGCCAGGCAGACCCAGCTCCCTGCTAAGACTTCTGCTCTTTGCCCTTCACAACACCTGAGATGGCCCAAAGCTTTGTAAGGCAAGCATGAGGCAGGCAAGCTCTCACTTCTTCCACCACTTCCATCACTTTTAATGGAGCAACTAAAACGTTTATGTAAAGGTGTTTCAGGTGAAGCTCACAACAGAACACTTTGTGATTCTGTGATTTTTCTTCATTTTATAACAAAAAATGAATCCCAGGGGGATCTTTCGGGTGGAGTGTGCTTGGCTGTGGTGCTGGTAACTCATAGGCATAATTCTTTCTAGATTCAGTAACAGCACCAGGAATCTTGATCCTAACGAGTCCTTTGCTGTCTAGCAAACAGCTGCACAAACCATTTGTAAAGCGTGTGGTGCTTCCTCTTCTAAGGCTGCTCTTCATTAATGAGCTAGTTGTATTTCTAATTAAATAGTAATCCATCATTTTGCCTTTTGTCAAGAACTACAAATTGCTTTTGAATGACTTTTGTGTGTTCCCTAATTTTAATTATTTTATTATTGCTACTGTCATAGTATTTAGGAACCTAGACTGTAGCTCAACATACTACTCTACATACATAAGTGATAAATGCTGGTTTCCAGCATTACCTAGTTTGACAAGTATTACTTAATACTGTAATGCAATTTGGCTCAAAATAATGAACAAACGTTGCACTTGGATCACGTACTGAGGTTGAACAGCTTTGTGTGTGCATGTGTGTACGCTGTACGTGTGTCTGCAGGTCTGTGTGTGTGGTACAGAGGGGAAGGAAGAGGAGTGAACTGTGAAATTTCAAAGAAGTGCTTGTGCTAGAGAGCAAAGCAGAGGTAAAGGTGGGCTCATGGCAACTAACCTTCAGAGAAAATCAAACCAACACAGGGTCACCGGGAATGAAAAGACGTGCACAAATGCAGCTTCCTCTCCTATTGAGGAACCCAGTCTTTCCTCCATCAAAGTCGCTGAAAAATCTTGTGAGTTTTACAGCGTACCCTTCCAGTCTCCCTTTCTCTAGCTGGTATGTCGGGACAAAAGGGACCGTGGCACTGTGCTGTGTACATCAGCCACCTTTTTCTGGCGTTGTCTCATGGAACTGTCACAAACTAGCTCAACCAGTGAGAGTTAGGCATCTGCAAGTGCATCCAGCTGTATGTAGGGAGCCAAATGCCCAGTTCCAAACTTCTCATATATTCAGCAATAAAATACAATCAGTGATGCATTAAACAAATTAGACCTATAATTATGTAATTTGCATACTCAAGTTTAAGGACATTACAGCAGATACTGTCCATACTATGTATCATGTACAGGTTCATAGTCCATTAATAATACCTGACAGTTAATAACAAGTTAATAATTATGTCAGCTGATTATAACTATTATAGCATTTTTTCCTGATGTAGTTACCTAACCAATAAAGAAATAATTTTAACAGCTGAAGCTCAGACGACTGCCCGTGCAGCTCTATAGAACATGTAGCCCATACTTTGTCTGAAAATGCATTTATCACTTACATTCTAAAAATCAGAAGTTGTAATGTAATTTTTTACACAAAAGTTTAAAATACTTGTGTCACAAATGTAAGTTATTTGCCTTATCCAAAATAATACTAATCATAAAAATAAAAACCCCATTGCAAGAGTCCAGCCTATAGAAATTATTTTGTAAGTCAGAATAGGCTGTGGGTAATGGTGCTAAAGGCCATAAGAAATCAGGAAAAACTCTAATAGTGAAAGTGCCATTCAGTATCTGGTGGTTTGCATGTATATTTTGAAACTTAACAAGTAACTTTTTATCTAAATACAGGTCATCTGCTGTCTAGACATAATAGAGAAAGGTCAACATTATTAGTGATGGAGAGAGCTGTTGTACTTTTTTGCTCAGCTGGCATCATTTTACTGCAAAGCTCAAGACCGAGATCCTTTTTAATAAGCGGTGTAATTCTAGTGTCACACATACCTTCTCAAGAAGTACATAATGCTTTAGACTGCAAACCTACAGACCTTTGCAAACCAAGGGGGCAGAGAGGCCTTGCTGCTTGAGAGAGCTTGCTAAGTCAGGGCCTCACAGTGCTATGGGGTGATAGAGAAAACAAGTTGCTGTACATTGCAACTTGTGCAGCACTTCTCTTCAGAGCCAGTAAACAAGTGAAACGATGGATTAGGCTACTCCACCTGGAGCCTTACTGTTACTTTATCTAGATGTCCTGGCTTCACTAGGATAGAATTAATTTTCTTCTCAGTTGCTAAAATAGCACTGTGTTCTGGTTTCAGTATGGGATTTGTTATGAGAAGAATGTTGATAACATCCTGATGTTTTTAGTTGTTGCTGGAAGTCCAAGGACTTTGTGTTTTGCTAGTCTGCAAGTGCAAAGGACTTGGGGAGCGGGGGAGTGTTGTAATTAGCAAAAGCCAAAATTGGCATTTGGATTTGTAAATAAGATATTCCATATTATATAATGTCATGTGCAGTATATTAATGAGGGCTGACTCGAAAGCAGGGGGATTCTCTTGAGGATTGCTTGGGCTTGCTTGTCTGGGATTGTGGTTTTGTTTTTTGGGACTGTCTCTGCTCCGGGATCATTAGCTGGGGACAGGCTGGGCATTGGTTGGTGGTAAGCATCACCATCACTGTGCAGTGCTCATTTGAATATTTCACTATTACTATTATTATAATTTTAATTTTTATTTTATTTTAATTATTAAATTATTTTTATCTCAACCCATGAGTTTTCTCACTTTTACCCTTCCAATTGTCTCCCCTGTTCCCTGGGCAGTGGGGGGAAGAGTGAGCAAGTGGCTGTGTCTGGCTGCTAGCCAAGGAAACCCGCCATACTAGAGAAGGAAAAGATCAGCTCTGGTGCTGGTTCTGCTGCTGTTGTAACTAGTATGTGGTGAGTGTAACCTTGCTGTACAGTTGTAATGAGGATGCTCGAGTGTTTTGGCTTGTTCTGGAATGGTGACTCAGATCCTTGCCAGCTGAGAAACCACTTAATCAGAAATCACTTAAAACTCCTCTTGCTTTTCTGGAGTAAGCTTCCTTTGCCTCGTGCTCTTTGGGAAGCACATAATATAATTTCCAAACACACAAGGACTTAAAGGAAATTGTTTTCATTCTGTCCATTTGCACCCTGGCTATTATGTAAACCCGTGTGTGTGTGCCCAAGGCCTGATCACTTGTCTCAGTATGCCAAATTTCACAGAACACACAAAGCTGCCCCTTCAAATCTTGGTAAAAATTTTAGAATAGAATAAATGACGTGAAAAGAAGGAGGAACAGTGAGAGACCCTAATTTTGTGGAGCCTGTATGTAAATATATGCCAGCACTTCTGCATGTGCACGTTGTGATGGTATAATCACAAATGCACTATCTTTTAAGCCAGGAATACACCAATGCAACTGCTTGTTTCAGTGCCCTGAAATGCTCTTTCCATGTGTATGCTACTGTGGGAGAATACCTTTGCTGAGGTGATACAGCTCTGTCTCGACCCTACTGTGGTAAAGTGGGCCAGGACCATGACAGAAATAACAGGATTAACCTTTCTGCAGTTAACTCCAAAAGCAGTCAAGTAAATTTGGTGTTTGAGTAGTGCTGAAATTATGGATAGGGCTGCCACACAAACCAGAAAAGAAATCAAAAGCAACTTTAGTTTTAACTTACATGATACTTCTTGCATCACACCAGAAGAAAAAGTGGTAGTGGTGGTAGTGATGGAAATATTGTCACATTTTTAAGAGGCCACCATTAGGGATAAAGAATAGAAAGACACAAAGCCATAAAGAGAACAAAATAATTGGCAAGGTCATGCTAAGACTTTCCAGACCTCTGTGTGTATGTGTGTGTGTGTGTGTATATATATATATATATATAAAAAGAAAATGTCATGCAAGCAATATAATTATCATTTAAGTACTTATGGAAAACACCATCAAAGAAGAGAAAAACCCCCAAACTTTCATTAAACTGAGATGCCTATCTGTTTTATGTAGAAGACAGATGTCAGGAAGTAGGTGACTAATGAAGTGGAACTCTGAGAATCCTTGCCTTAGATAAACAATTATTAGAGAAATGTTTAGCCAGTCAAAATAAATATCATTTTGCAGAAGCCTAACGGAAAATCCTTTACGGCATTTATAGCAAATAATCCCAGCTAAGCATAAAATAGCAAATATGCTAATGATTTACAGGGGTTCCTTTTTCAGGGTGCTGCTTTAAGCCCCAAATACGCATTTTATTCCATAGTTAAATATCTGTAGGTGTTTGAAAGGTGGTAATGATATTTGTAATAAGCATCAACATCCATAAGCACTATAGTCTTGTTTTTAAGAGCTCAATGAAATGCAGATACAGAGCCAAGAAGACACAACACTTGTGTCTGAGCAGTGTGCATTAAAATGGGAATTACTGTTCCACAAAGTAACAGTCAGTGGAATTATTATTTTGAACTATCTTGTTGAAGGCTTGGTCTTCCCGTAGCTGCTTGGAGTCTATAGCAATCAGGACAGCTCTGAGCTGTGCACAGGAACAAACTGTGTTCAACAGAGGTTGGGCACTACCTTCAGAAACCAGATAAGGGTATGCAATTTGTCAGCTGAAGTAATGACCTACCTGCAGCAGCTTCCTGATTCTTTTCAGGTTATGTATCAAGAGAAGATTCTTCTCCTGTGAAACCCGGTCCAGCTGTTCATCCACTTGTATTAGCAAATTCTGTAAAAGGATTGTTGCCATTGCTTCATTGTTGGATGCAGCCTCCCTAAAAAAAACCCAACAAAAACAAACGACACAAAAATCAATGGATCGAGAACAGTGTGTTTAAAATGTCATAAAAATTGTTAATCTATCTGTACAGAAAATTATAATCCATTCAGAAATCTAGGCAGCAAAAAAAAGGCTTTAAACATTTGGTGACTTGCATATAGTTAGAGGTTTGTGAATAACTGATTTTATCATCCTTTTATTTATATTCACATAGATATGCAGCTATAAAGACAGGGTGAGGATATTGTTATCACAGGCTATGGAGTCAGACAGAGGAGCGACAACCAGGGTTTTCTAGTTTCTGGTCCAGTGAATATTTAATATTTTTTTTAGCCCACTTCTCAGAAGAAATGGGGCTTATGCATACTGACCCTCTCACTCTGTCAGTCACTCAGACATAATTTCTGAATTTGCTGCCCAGTTTCAGACAAAGTTGACACTGGGCTTGAAGTCCAAAAGATAGTATGTTCTCAAAATTTCACGGAAAACTGTCAGGTTGGTAGAGGAGAGAGATCCAAATTAGTGCCTCAGCTGAGGAAAATGGCAGCAATAACTTCCTCCAGGAGGCAACAGCCAGATGGTCAGTCAGCAGATAGATATCTTCACACCAGGCACCAGATGAGCCTTTGCCCAGCCAAACTATTTAGGGATACAGGAAGACTCTGAAGCTACTGGTGAAGGGTATGTAGGGGGCAAAGGACACAAATGCACAAAAAAACAGGCTTTACTGGTTCTGCTGTTTGTGGAACAGCTTGGTCCATAATGGGCAATAACATTAGCAAGTAAAACAGAGGAAGATAGACTTTGGACTGCGTGGCATCCTTATCCTTTGTATGTTCTCTCTCCTTGCCCTCCAAATGGCAGATGTCTGTTTGAGATATGCCTGGTAAATCTTGTGAAAAGGAGATTTTAATGTTTACCATGTTCCTGTAGTTGCATAAACACTGGGCTATAAACTGTAAGGAAAGATTACATTTCTTAGCAGACTTCTTTTGCAATAGTCTTGTGGATTTAGCTTGAAAAATTGAGATGTCTTCCTGGTACAACTAATACAAACTTTTTTTGGCACTTAGCTCTGAATTTTCTTAAGATAAATATCCAGTGAATTTGATTGAAATTTGTGCATAAATTCATCTTCTGAAGAATGGTTCTTTCAAATAGCTGGCTTGTTCCTCAAAATTACATATCCAGCTTTAAGTGCAGTTTTGGACAAATGAATAATTTTATGCTGCAAGAGGTAAATGTATAACACTTCCACTGAAAACTAACTTTTTTTTCCTACAAAAAGCCTGTAATAACATTGATTTTTCTTTACCATTTTAATTGGATTTTGTTTAGGAATAAGTTCAAATGAAACTTAACTTCCAGACATGCCTTAAAGATTGACAATTTAACAGGCTAAATCTCTAACTAGTGGCATACTATTCTTGGAGTGCAAGTGCCTGCACACTTGACAAATGAGCACCCTGAAATCTGCCAGACAAGTAAAAAAATTGTTCATGACTGAAACCATAAGAGAGGGAATAAATTTAATCCTACCAATCTTGGCCTTCTATCCATTGTGCTAGCAGATGCCGGATTTCCATGGGGAAGTTATCATCATAGAACTGGTCTACCTGCTCCAAAAACTTTATTTCCAGTTGTTGAACTTGACTCCATTGGGACATACTGCAAAAGAAAAGATTAAATGTTTGCCATTGAAAGGTGAATATTAATTAATAATCCCAGGTGCATAAATCACTTATTTTCACTGTAGTTCTTGTTGTTCCTGTTTATTCTGTCTTTCAAAACAGATGGTACCTGGCTAAAGTTAGTCAGCTAAAGGGAAGAGGGAGAAAAGTAAAGATTACCATTAAAAGAAGTTTTAGCTCTTATGCTTGAATGGGCACCTCTGCTAATTTCCTTCCTCAATGCAAATGTTTTGGGGTACTGTATGATGCTTATAAAGCAGGATTTATACCGAGTGTCTTTCAAGGGAAGTAGCTTAGGGTTGTCCTCTTCAAATCCAGGTAAAATGATTCTTATGAAAGATCAGTAGAAAGCAACAGTTTTGTTCTCTTCATAGTGAATTCATACCACTTAGGTTTTCCTAAGGCCATAATGGTTGTATGTTACTGTGCTGTTCCTAGAGCCCCACATCTTTTGTTTGGAGAGTACTGTTTGTTTTACAACCTAAGCTGTTTATCTAGCACATCTCTTCCATTTGTAATTGCCACAGAATTCTGAGATTTTATGTTACAGAAAGAAACAAAACAACTTTCCACTTGGGAGAACGTTACCTTTCTCATCCCTGCACTCTCGGGTTGCACCACATCATCATTAATCCCACTGGTGGAAGCACCGTTTTCATTGTGATTTATTTATTTATTTATTTTTAAATGCAGGAAAGACTAAAGATAAAACATTGCCTCGGGGCAGGCTATGCCACGCTGTAATTCTAGGTGTGGCATGTGGATGAAAAGTCAGTGGTGGGGTTGAGAACAGGCCATCCTGGATGAGCAGAGAAGAATGCTCTAGGGCCTGTGCCCTGGGGTCTCCATCCTCCAGTGGGCTCTGCCCACAGCCTGATCCTATACTAGAGGCTGTCTTCCCTTTTGTTAGGATGTTTGTTCACATTAACAAACTACACAAAACTCGGTCATGGACTACAGATTGCGTTGCAGTAGGTCAACACAGTACATCTGTTTGAACATTTTTGATAGAAATTTTTCCTGAAAAAAAAAAAAAAAGAGATCTTATCAAACCTGCCGTTTTTATAGAAAGTTGACCTTTTTATAAACAGCTTTTCCAATTCTGAATCATAGTTTCAGAATGTCAACAGTTTGAAGTAGAGAATACATTGCAATTTTAATGCTGTGTTCTTTCATTTTGCGTTTTCTTAAGTCAGATTTAAAAAAAAAAAAAAAGAAAAAATATGATTAAGTATCTCAAGGTGTAACAGAGTCGTAAGTACTTACTCATGCAAAAGTAAAAGTGACAGGTTTTAGTTTCTCCTTAACAAAGGCTGGATGGGATGATTCTGTGTGTGGTCTGAAGGACTCTGTGTAACGTCAGTGGAAACGTGCCCAGCGACATTTCCCTCCTCTCTTGTTACTTCCATTCAGAGAGGAAAAAATATTGCCTGAATATTTACTTTGTTTCTTTAAATTGCTGAGAAGAGTAATGCATAAGTGTGGTTCACTGTCTTTGTTGCTATATTGATAGTTACAGAGTCACAGACCTTATTTCTTGAGCTACAGAGGAGGAATCACATCATGATGCACTGATAACTCTCGGTCAGAAATGAAAATTAAGATTTGTAAACTTGATCACTTTCAGTGGGACTTTTAATCTCAATTCCTAGTGAATTCTGGTGATTATGAGATCCTAAAAGGATGAGTTATGAAAACTTAGTATTATTATCTAAAGAAAAAAAAAAATAGCAAACCCCACAACCAAGCAGGCTTTTGTGGAGGCTCCTGCGGGGATGCTGGCAGGGAGCGCAAGGCGCAGGGCAGGGCCGGTAACGCGCTCGGTACCGCCCGTCCCGGCTCCCGCTGCGCGGGGCTCGCACCGCAGGTTCCCGGGCCCGGGGGGCGGCAGTTCGCTCGCTGACGGCAGTGGCCGATGGCGACAGC
>NW_010286793.1:0-15244 GCF_000700745.2 Antrostomus carolinensis
GGTGGCACATCTGGGGCGCTGGGTGACACTGCTCCTGGCGACTTGCATTCACCCTGTGCAAAGGCTGGCCATGGTTTGACGTCTGTCATGCCTTAAAACTTACATCAAGTCTACCTGATCTGTATGTCTGAAAGCGGGGTGAGGTGATATGACCAGTGGTATTCAGGGAGCAGCCGAATGGAGGAGTGGAGCCGGCAATGTGCACTCGCAGCCCAGAGACCGGTAACCGGGTCCCGGGGCTGCAGCAGGAGAGGGTGGGCAGCAGGTCGAGGGAGGGGATTCTGCCCCTCTGCTCTGGTGAGACCCCACTGCAGTGCTGGGTCCAGAGAATATAGACCTACTGGAGTGATTCCAGAGGAGGGTATGAGGATGATGCAAGGGCTGGAGCTCCTCTCCTATGAGGACAGGCTGAGAGAGTTGGGGCTCTTCAGCCTGGAAAAGAGAAGGCGCTGGGGAGACCTTGTTGCAGCCTTTCAGTACCTCAAGGGGCTATGGGAAGGGTGGGGAGGGACTTCTTACAAGGGCAGGGAGTGACAGAACAAGGGACTATGGTTATAAACTGGACAAGAGTAGATTTAGATGAGATATTGGGAAGAAACTCTTTACTGTGAGGGTGGTGAGACACTGGAACAGGTTGCCCAGAGAAGCTGTGGGTGCTCCTCCCTGTAAGCGTTCAAGGGCAGGTTGGATGAGGCTTTGAGCAACCTGGTCTAGTGGAAGTTGTCCCTGCTTATGGCAGGGGGGTTGGAACTGGATGATCTTTAAGGTCCCTTCCAGCTCTAACCATTCTATGATCTACCTTAGGAGGAGATGAATCCCAGCTGGGAGGGTGCTGCACTAAGAAAAGCCAGCCAGCAGCTCAGGTGTGTCTAACTGTGTCTTAGACACCATATCTATCAGTATAGATCTCACCCCGGCTTCTCTTACGTGGATGGATGAGGTGGTGTGTCAGTAATCTGCAGCCATTCTGAGAACTGCTGGAGTGCTAGACTTCAACCACAAACTACTGTTCAACTTTCCAGCATTTGCATTGCCACAATCAAGAAGTCATCAGTTGCTTAAGCAAATGAAAGAGGAAAATCCAGATGGTGTTATTTACATTGTGAACCAGAAAAAAGGGAAGCTGCAGCATTATACTAAAGAAAAATCATGACATCTCCCAAAAGTGGTGTTACTTTGGGGTTTATGTCCTCTCCATTTGATGGGACTTTCTGAAGGTTTTTATTGTGTCATAGTAAAATAAAAAAGCTACTATGGCTCTCCCATGATCTTAATTATCTCTAAAATGTCCTTGCAGTGCTGCCTGGAAGTTTTGGTTCTCTCTATTATTGATAGCGATACAAATACATCTGGACAGCATTTCCCATTATACAGATTTGCTGGGTCTCAGGGGTTGTACTTGGTTTGTTTCAGACAAGTTCCTGTTGGCTCTAAAACCAGAGTTAGCAAAGCTTATGTGCAGCTGGGATATTTCAGTTGCACAGCAATTGACTCTGAAGTAGTGGGATTATTGAAGAAGGGAAAGCATTATTAGTAATAACAGTGTTTGCACAACCTTTGTGAAGAGACTTTTGTGATGATGGAGACCCTCGGACCCCCCCTTTATGGGCAAGGCAAGATCCAATGCTTACATGTTAGTTAGCAAAACAACAGACCTACCCTGAGATGTACTGAGCACCTGTGATTCAGTAAACTATACTCAGCCCCTTGGAATTAGCTGTTGTTGTATATACTAAATTTATTGACTTGTTTCACATCATCTGCATGGGTCTGGTGCAATCTCCTGGAAACTAAAGGAAGGATGAACAAAGCCCAGAATATGATCAGGGAGCTGATGAAGGGAGAAGTTTGTAACTGAGCTTGGAATTGATGAAGTGACAAGTGAGATTATCTCGGGGCTGACAGATCTTTCATCAGAACATCCTATTCAGTCAGCCTTGCTTTAGTTTTGCTTTCAGTTGATCTGTTCTGCAAAATCCCCTCCAACACTGAATTAGGAACAGGTTAATTATCTCACCAGTCTCTATGATTTTTTTCTTTTTTTCTTCAGCTGAGTAGAGAAGTCTGTTATTATCAAATAGGTTATTTATCTTCTGGGAAGTTTATTAATCCATTTCCTTTATGAGAAATCACTCAGACTCAGAAATCCACAGCTGCCCTTAGCTAGTGATCCTGCTTTGAGGGAGGTAAAACTGGAGACCTCCAGAGGCCTTTCTAGTTGGTCCTCTAGGAAGAACATTCTGTATTTTCAATCTCTTGAATGAATTTTTTTTTTCCCTCTTGATGTTGGTTTTAGTGTATGTATTTGCCATTGCACTAAGAAAGTAGGATCCTTTCTGTTAACACCAGTAGGCGTTGGGGAGCTGGCAGTCCTGTGTCCTCCTTCAGAGCTGTAGACAGTTTGCAAACCAGGGCTGTACCCATGTGCTTGAACACCCTGGAAAGTTGCCATCATGGTTTTCAGTCCAGGCTTGGCAGCCTGGGACTAATAAAAAAGGGGCTGTGAAATACTGTCTGAACAACAGCTAGAGCTTAAAGACATCTAAGGGACCCTGTTGCATGCCTTTTATTGGCATTTTCCACAAGTAAAGGAACTAAATCTCTGGAAAATCTCTGGAAGAGGCATGATTCCTCCTGCTGGCATTTTGCACAAGTAAAGGAACTATGTGAAAATCTCTGGAAGAGGCATGATTCCTCCTGTCCTGAATAGGCTTCTAAAAATGTCTTTTTCTGCTGTAACAACAAAGGAAGCTTTGGCTAACTAGCTCATATATTTGACTGGTAAATCTGTGGGGCAAGTTGGGATGTCCTGAGCGTACCGTAGAAGAGAAGGGAGTGCAGCAGAGCCCTCCCACCCAGCTGCACCTCACACCACTCCAGGACCAGGACTTGTTGCCTCAGCAGAGTCCATTATTCCTCCTGAGACACCGGGGTCACTATCTCAGGTACAGCATACCACCAGCATGGCAGTACCATGTCCTGGCTCTGCATGGCTGTGCCATGGGGATGCAGCAGTGTGCCTGGAGCTGGGAGCCACCATGGCCCATCCCTTCCCCAGCACTCCAGGTCTGAAGGCAGGAGGAAGGCGAGGAGTGGCCTAAAGTCCACTGCAATTTCTAATTTGTGTTTCTGGATGTGTTCAGAATTATGATGATGTATTATTAACAGTCACCCTCTCTTTTGTACGCAGCATCCATTCAGAGCTGAAGTTAAGGTAAAGGTAGAAGGCCAGGAGCTTGTCTTGGAATTGGAGAAAAATGGGTAAGTGTGCTTGTGCCTTGCGTTGTGGTCTCACTAAAATAATGAATAAGAATTACAGTGAAGTCAACAGGAAAACCTCCACAGACTTCAACAGGGTTTTGATAAAGACAGGATGAGGAAGTCCTTTTCTGGATTTCAAGGTTATTTCAGGTCTGAGTCCCCACTGATGTTAATCAGCCAGGCAGCACCGAGTGTTAACAGCTTTGTCAGCAAAAAGGAGATGGTGACTTGGCCCTCAGTGTGTAAACTTATTTTTGCATCATAATTCTTACTACATTGACTAGAAAATGTTGCTGACATGAAGTGCATTATTTAACAAATGGCTTGATGCTTTAGAGTCAGTGTGTCTCTAATGAGGATTTCATTTGCTGTGATCCAAAGAGGTCCTGCTCCGTTTCCTAGGAGAAATGATCTGACAGTTTCAATTCCATTAGTGCCCTTCATGCTAAAGTAGAGTGAAAAAAAAATGCTTTTGCATTAACTGAAATGCAACCTCCTCTCAGGCATGGTACAGCAAGGCTGTGTGATATCACAGGGTGTGATGTGTATTGAATTCAGCTGAAGCTGCAAGAGATTAAGGGAGGTAGAAAGATTCTGATCTCGAGGCTGCTCCAGAGGCTCTCTGCCCTGTAAGTACATTAGTTTCCAGTGGTGGAACAATTTAGCTGCAAGAAGCTTGTCTTTGTTAAACAGTCCACTTGCATGGTTGGTGTTTTATTTATTTTTAAATAGGTCTGAAGATTTATCTATGGAAACACAACCAAATGTTTGTCTACTAGGAATAATAACCTTGGGATAATGACCCTGGTTATATTTTGACTGTATCCTATGGACATCCCAGACACAGGGTGTAGGGGCTCAGGTTTCCTCCTGGAGGAGTGAAGTGTCAGAAGATCTTCCTAGTTCTGATGGCAGTGCATAAACCTAAATGATATTCAGGACATTTTGGAGGAAAACCAGATTTTTCTTGGCACTGTCTGCAGTAAAGACTGAAATCTGATGGCTGATGAAAGGCAAGTACATCCTATGAGATGTTTCTGTAATAGGCCACATAAACTACTGAGAGCTTCAGTGCCGCAAAAGCTGGATGTGTTTCCCAGGCAGTCCTGCACCTGTGTAGAACTAAACAGAAACAGCTATAAATTCTGTGTTTTGGCATCTCTCAGCTGAGAAAATAGGAGTGGTAGAGACCAGGAACCGTAAGCACTGCTAACTCAGTCCTGTCTGATGCAGGAAAAATAGCTGCTGCTGCTGACAGTGGTCAGCAATGCCACTCTCTGGACTTGGAAGCACCGTAACTGCTAATACTGCTGGGGGTCTCCTTCCTGCTGGAAGGACTGTCAGGTCTTGTATATTCTGCAATTGCTAAGCAAAGGTGAATTTCTTTCTGGCCCAGTAGAAGCTGGCAAAACCAAGGATCCGTGCTGAATTAATCCATTTTTGTTCCGAGCATGATGATGTAACCTCCAGGTGCCTTGCGGGAGCGGTGCCGTGCTATTTCCAGTGCAGGCAAACTCATTGCTAGTGTTAGTAAACAGAACTATAATAATAGATTTCTATTGTGTTTATTTCCTGAAATGCATTTTCATTCATCGAGATGTATACACACAGGCTTAAGTGTGCGCACTCACTTCCACTGTGGGATGAATTGCATTACTGATGGAATACAGCAAGTGGTTTGGAGTTTTTCATTGTTATTTTCTGTGGAAAATGCAAGTGATTCATAGCCAGCAGTGCTTCACATGGGAGTCTCGCCAAGCCTCAAGTCTTTGTTCAAGAAAGGTGATGGTACAATCCCAAAATGCAAGTCTGAACTTGAGTAGGTGAGAGGGTCTGGAGAGCCACTGCTTTTCAGAGACTTGTAAAGGTGTAGAAGTAGTTTAGAGAGACTCAAATTAAAAGAGAAATGATGAAGCAAATGAAAACATGAAGTCCCCGAGAGCCTTATGGATGCTGTAATTATCAGCATCCATAGAGCACTTTTAAGCATAGGGGAACGCTTCTCCTTGTCAAAGCACACAGCAGGGCAGAGTCCAGCCTGGCTCTTCAGGTTCCCAGCCTGGGGTTGCTCCCCAGGACCACCACTGCTATTGCTTTTCTCTAAGGGAAGCCTGAGGTTCTAGATGAGGTTTGGGGTACTGAGTAGTTGCAGCAACAGGGATTTCTTCTCTGAAGGGTTTGTTGGGCACCCAGACAGTGGGAGAGAAGGTGAAATCCCTCAAGCAGGAAGTGTCCCTTCAAAGCTGTCTGAAACCTGGCTGCTCCTGGTTTCGAGTTCACATGAAAGTGGGTATAACAGAACTGGAACTTTAGTGAAGGTACTTGGGGCTTTTTAAATTAAAATAAGGCCCAGAGTTCTGGGTTGTTTAATCGGTTCAGTTTAGACGAGTCCCTGGAAACTAGCTTTGCTGCTGAGGTTGGTGTTCTGCTCCCCTCTGTCCCTGGGCTCAGCACAGGCACCCGCCTGGCTCCTGTTTTACTTTCATATCCACATCCCAAACTCCCACCACTCAAAGCAAGCATGAAATGATTGGCAAAATTTGGGTCTGGTTGGGGTATGATTTACCCAATGGTTTGGAGATATGCCAAGCTGGTGAAACTGGTGCAAGTGATGTTCTCGGTGGATTAGACAGCCTCGTTACACATTCACTGCTCTCCTTATGCAGTGACTAAGAATATGAACTTGCTTTGAAAGAGAGGGGAAAAAGAGTGAGAATCTTTAGAGCTTTGGTAGGGATGCACTGGCTTTGAAAGAAACATTGTTTTCAATATGTGGAAGCAATGTTCACGCCAAGCCTGTGATTTCATATTCCATATGACAAGGACATAGTGTTCATCCACAGAGGTGAAATACAGAAATTATTGCATATCTTTCTTCAGAACTGTGCACAACTCTGTATTTTGTAATAAGCTCAGCACACATCTGAGTTTGGGCTTCATATAGCTACAAATACTATTATTGCATTAGTGGTTAACATAATATTGCATTATTTCCTGTTGAGGAGTTTGATAAGAAGGCGGAACCACACTGTAGTTCCAAGCAGAGTTCACAACATCAGTTAATGTTTCTGAACAACGACAACAGTATATCCCCCAAACGACTCAGGCTTGTTTTAAGTGACTCAAAACCATGTCCTGCAGCTGCACGATTGGAAAGCTCTAAGCTGCACAAACAACAAATATATGGAGAGATGCCTATAAAGCAGCTTTAAATTTGGCTGGGGCTTAGGAACGGAAGAATCTGAGTTGCAAACCTTGGATGAAAAGTGACTTTTTTAAAAAGGCATTTGCATTTGTTAATAAAAAGCAGCTTTGAGCTAAGCAGGGAAGGGATGCTGAGATGCTCTGAACATGTGTGGCAGTGCTGCCTGGTGTGAGCCATTTCTTTCTAGTGGAGAGCTTGTATTTGCACAGCAGAAACCTGCATAGAATTTATCTTCTCACCTGAGTGCAGGAAAAGTATCAACAAGACTTTCCTCCTCCCTCTTCGCTTCCTCTTTGTGTGTCCTGTGGGGAAAGCAGACTTGGGAAAAGCCCTCTTAGCTATGAGGTGTAGTGGACACTTCTCCAGGGGCTGTTCCTGCCTGTGGGTGAATCCCATGGGCAGCGTGGGGCACAGCTGCGTGTCTTCAGCACAGTGATGGTGTGGGGCACTTGTTGGGAGAGCCCCAGTGGAGATGTGTAGCAACTGGCTGAGGATGCTGCAAAGAAAGTCCAAAGCTCATCTGATCTGACCCTGGGAGCACCCCAGATATAGTTATTTTTAAACAACTGGATCTGATAGGAAGCCATATCACTTCCAATCTCTTCTGGCCCCACCTGTGTAGGCGACAAGCACTGCAGCCCTGCTCGATGCTCTAAGCTGTGTGATAAGAGATCTCTGTCACTTGTATTTCACCATTTCCTGCTTTTGCTCATTTCCAGGTACTCTTCTACCAACTGAGTGAGGAAGAGGGCAGGTTGCTGCCCGCCTCTGAGCAGGAAGGATATATGAGATTATTCCACTGATGGGCTACACATCGTCAGTGTCTAATGGGCTTCCTGCATGGGAAGGGGGTAAGGGTTATGTAAAGGAGGGAAATTGAGTTTATCCTGCTCTACTGTCTCTTGGAGTCATCAGAAAAACAGGGTTGGGACCTGGAAAGCATAGCTGCTTTTCAGCCTCCTGATTCCCTTGGGATATTCAGTGATTTCTCTGTGTGGGGCATGGAGGAAGAGATGAGGAAATGGAGTCCTGTAAATCTTTTGCTCCTTGACTCATTACCAGCCAGTTTCCCATTTATTCTATTTCCTTTTTCCTCTCCAGGCAACTTTTATGGTTCGCATTGGTATGCCAAGGGTCTATGTGACAAATTTTGCTTGGGTTCTGTAACATGATTTACACAGTGAATGTCACAGATGATGTGGATGGGAAAAGGAGATGGAGAGTCTTGAGCCTGTGATAGTTTCCCAGGTGTTAAAAATAGCTAGTTTAGTTCCACCTCAATAACTGGGAACTTACTTTTTCCTTCTAATCTGCTGCTGTTTTCACACAATAAACATGTTCTTGGATATATCAGCAAAGGCTCTTGGGGAAGGGAGTTTCAGAGCTCCAGGCTTTGTCTGGATGAAACTTGCCAAGAAAAAAAAAATAATTTCGGATTTTACTGATTTTTATGAAGTGCCGAGTTTTGGCTTGAGGATTCCAGAGAGGTGAAAGCTCTAATTTCCTACTCGTGGTGGATATGGAAAGCAGGCCTGCCTGCTTGTATTGTTGTGGGTCATGTGTTGGTGGTGTTCAAGATGGGGTCACCTCAGGTTTCAATAATAAATTCTGACTTTAGGGAACATTCAAGTGACAGGGAGGTAGGGGGTCAAATTCCCCTTCTTACCCTACTTGGATCCTGTTGAGAGGCAATGGAGTGGGACCACAAATTGTAGATGGAAATCTGATGTCTAAACTTTCTTGGGAGAGTCAATTCTCTCCACCCCCAGATGCTGGCAGCCTGACCAGACAGACTTACTGTGATTTGAGGAAAGGGACAGGGGAAGAAATGTAAGAGATTACAGGCTTCACTTTCTTGGTCCCACAACTGAAAAAATTAAGAGTTGATGTTTCTCACGAGAGCTTCATGGACCATTTAGCTTTTGTTTTTTGGGAGGAAATGAAAAATGTCTGTCTCCTAGATACTCACGGGTGTTTTTAAATTGGCAGCTGTTCATGCAGACTAGCCCCTCTGTAAAATGAACCCAAACAACGTTGCTTATGGGACCAAATGATAAAAAATACTTCTTGCTCCAATTAGCAAGGGCACCAGCATGCTGCCAGGGCCCTCCCAGTGCCCATGGGTGATCTCTGGCTGGTGGAGCTGAGTGCGTTCACAGTGGTTCCCTGGGATGGAGGGCTCAGAGCCCCTCTGAAACTTGTGCTAACAAATGATGTTTCACAGGCGAGAGAAAACCGCTCCCATTTATCAGGAAAATAGGGGTGAGGTTCTCCAGAGCAGCTGAGAAATGTGAACTCCCCCAAATGAACATAGTCATGCAAGAAAAGTCCCAGCTTTTCTCCTACTGTTTTTGGGAGTGTTTGGGTGTGCTGTGCAGCCCTTCTTCCCCCAGCTGCTTCTCCTCTACGGTGGCCAGATGAGCTAGAGGTGACACTCTTGCACTGTCCCCAAGTACCACAGGGGCAGCTGCCTGCCCAGAAAGCTGGGTATTGCCCCATGCCCTCTCCTGTTGAATACCATCAACTCATGTGCAAAATATTTTACCTCACTGGCACAGCATCTCAGTGTGGCCAAACGGAGCTGTGCTGCCCTGCAATGTCAGCTCTGCACGGCTGGGCCCTTCCAGGGAACAGCAGAGTGGCCTGGGGACGAGGGTTTTGTTTCAAACAATGATATCATTGACAGGCTGGAGCGCGACCAAGATCACTCCATGTCGGTCATCAGCAGAAACAGTCTCAAGCCATCTGTACATTATGGCACTGAGCCACTCTTCCTTCGTTTGGCTTCCTCACTTGTATTTAACCCAGCTCCCAAGGCTTTCTGGGGAACAAATCCTGCCAAGAGCAGGCTATTCCACCCTGAGCTGGATGCTGAGATGGATCCTGGGGAGTGACTGATCTTGCCGAAAGCTGGTTGCTGTTGGAAAGGTGTGAGGGCTTCTCTAGAACATCTTGAGTGCTCTTGTGTAGCTTACCCTGGCCTCAAACACCCCATGCGGCTGCAGCTGTGATGGAGGTTTAGCAAAGGAGAGTGCTCCCATCCAAAACCAGCTTTTCTTCTGACTTCATCAGTTCTTCATGCTGATAACTCCTCTAATGAGGGGTTCTGTGCTGCCTTTTAGGAAGATGATGTGTGCTAATAATCTGCCAGCTGCCTGACTGGATCTCAGAAGCCTTCAAAAGATGTTCTTGCATCCAGAGTTTTGCAGCTTCATCTCAAGCTGCTGGAGTGGTAGTCACTGAGACATGTAATGTAACAGAGATGAAAGGATCAAATAGTGCTTTTTTTTTTTTTTTTTTTTTTTTTCTTCCTGGCTTTCCTTCTCCAGCAAGGAGGTGAGCTCTGTGTTCCTCTGAAAATGGTAAATCAGGTCCATCACAGGTCCATCAATGCTTTGCATGACTGAGCTTCCCTGGAATCGGCTGTTCAGCCTGGCAGTGATGCTGTCCTGAAATGATGGCAGATAAAGGCCACTGCTAAGGTTTTGGAGTATATGTGTCTGACTAATCTCACCTGTTTATCCAACAACTGGTACACATGGAGGAGAGGGACAAGGTGGGCTGATTACCGGTGCATCGTGAGATGGAAAGAAGGCTTCTTTTCTGTTTATTTACAGTTTGGTGGAAAGCTTGATGAGAGCTAAGGAAGTAAGCTGGGCTGGGAATGACCTTTCACAGGCTTTGAAGTGTGATAGCACCCTAAGGGTGTTGCAAGATGTCCTGTTGTTTTTCCTCTTTCCTCACTGCCCTCTCCACCGCACACCACAAAGTGCACTGTGAGAGCCCTTCTCAGCAGTGCTGCAAGAGCCCTGAGGCTCCCCTGTGGAAGAAAGAAGACAAGGAAGGGTCTCCAAAAAAGGACTGTTTCAGCTCAGAATAAGAAGCTGAACCATTCATAGGGAGCCTACATTGTAGGATAGGAGTCAACTGGTGGAGAGAGGCTTGAAAGTTATAACATGGCACTACTTGGCCAGATGATGAATGCTTGCAGCCCAGCAGCTGCATAAATATCCCTAAAAATTCAGGTAGACCTCTCAGCTCCTTAATCCACACTAGAAGGGGCTAGAGCCTGGTCCTGCAGGTAGGAAGAGGTGTGCTGTGTGGCATCATGCCCTGAAACATGGTGTGCCAGGCTCTGGTGCTCAGCATGGCCCAGCTTGGCACTGGGGCTGGGCAGCAGCGCCGCGGGGCTGGGCAGGAGTCAAAGCACTGAGGAGTTTTATGGTAGATGCTGGAGAAGAGATAAAATAGCTATTCATAGTGAATGCTTTCCAAGAATAAAGGAGCAGGAAGAAAACATAAGCGTGCTTGTTTGGGAATGAAACAAGTAGGCTGTGCAAGCCTCAGCTACTGGAAATCCACAGGCTGGTGTCTAATTCTGGCTTTAGTAGCACTGGGCAGATGCACACTGGTTTAGTGTCTGCTCTCGAGATGACAGTCTCTAACACAGACCAGATACCTGCCAGAGCACATTGCTCAAGGCAATTTCCTGCAAGTTAATGCAATCTGTTGATTAAACATTTGTTTCTTGCGGCCTCATGCTGAGCAAGCTACTGCAGTCAGGGAGATGAAGGGAGTTATTTTCTGTGGGATGGTGCTTCTGTGCTTATCTTCAGTTTACAGACCTGAGATATCTGAACGCAGCAATCTCGCCTTCTGATCACTGATGGGATCTAGTGATGAGAATTAACACATCAGGAAGAAACAAAATTAGCTTTCCTGGGCTACAGTGAACTTTGAAAGGGGAGATAAAAGCTGTTGTATTCCCAACATCAAATGCTGTCAGATACATCAGGAGCACATAGTTTTGTCCGACACTAAGCCATCGATACTTGTTCAGGTGTCCGAGCTTTTGGATGCTGGATGGGGGAAGCACTTTCAAACATTCTGATAAAAGGTTGCGTTTCCTGTTGCTCTGGCCTAATTTAATTAGATACCATAAGCACCCAATCCCTTATTCAAACAGAGGCTTTCAAGGTAGATTAAACCTGACTGTCACATACCAAAACCAAGACAGATGGAAAAATCTTTGGTTTTGCTTCTGATGCAGCTTTATTCATCCAGCCTAAAGAAGTTAAACAAAGAGAAGAAGAAAACTTTCTTGCAGGTCATAGTTCAAAAATTTGGGGCATGAAATGCATTAAACAGGGGTGCAGAAGGACTGAACTGCAGCTGGCATCCTCGTGACATGGCAAGTGTGGCCCTTGGGTGGCCTGAGAGCACTGCAGGGTTGCGGCAAAAGTGTGTTTCATAGATGGGGCATGTTGTGTGATCCTTCTCCAAATTCTTGGAAGTGAGGCCATTGTCTTAAAAAACTGCTTTAAACCTTAATTTTATGGCTGCTGAGATGGACGCAGGATATGACCTTCTTGGTTTGGCCCAGATTTTGACTTGCTGTACATTTTTACATCACTGTTTAGCAAATGCAGATGTTTAAAAAGAAGAGGAAGGCTGTTTCCTCTGGAACTGAATCAAAACACTTACTATTCAGCGCACAGGAGCGCCTTTTATAGACTTTTGGTCTGATCCTGGGCTGAAGACAGGGAGAATATTGTCTATATGAGGATGACACAAACAAATTCAACTTGGGGAATCAGCATTTTCCTAGGACAAAGATGTGAATTGGCTTCTGGGAAGAAATGGAAATGCAGATGCAGATTGGTTTATAATTGTGCTCAGACTCGGGCACTGGAAAGAGTCTGGATTTGAACTGAGAACTCACTCCAGTGCTCAGAACACAATCCAGTGTCCTGAACTGGCCTGTGATGTGCTTGGTACACTGAACTTGGTGTGCTGAATCTAATCCCAGTATACCTGGGACATGGCTTTGCAGTAGTAAGGGAGACTCTGCTCAGAGACTTGCACCCGTTAAAGGAGGAAGATGATGTTGAGTTTCCAGGGATTTTTTTAAATCCTCGCGTAAAAATTGAATTGCTCACTTGCAGTTGTTGGAAGTTGATCTCAGCACCTGATAGAACTCAGGGACAGGCTCTCCTTTATTATTTTAATTTAATAAATGGTTTGAAAGGGCACTTAGGTAGATGCTGCACCCTCTCAGAAGAGGCTGTGCTCCGCTACAAGTGCTCAGGTCCTTCCAGGGCAGCAGGTAGATGGATGTGGCAAGGTCATCTATACTTCCACCTTCTGACCCTCTGCCATCACAGTACGCTCTGCACAGGGAAGCTCAGCCTGCGGTGCTGGTCCTGCAGCAGCTCCAATGGCTCCTGTGCCACCAGGAAGCCATTAGCTGCTGCCTCCCTGGGGACACTGCATTAACAAGAACCTCGAAGGCAGAAAGTGCTGATCCAGAGCACAGTGCAGATCTGGGCTGGTGTCCCCAAAGTACCTGCCTCCTGCCTGCCCTCTCTATGTGTTGCAATTGGTTTCACACTGCAGGTAACAAATGACTGCTCTGAGTTCACAACAGTGGTTCACAGCAAGAGGAATATTTACACTGACTTCAGAAAGAGCTGATTTTCTAACAGATCTAGGAAACAGAAATCCAGGTCTAAAGAAAGGTCTCATTGTCTTTTTTTTCTTTTTCTTTTTTTTTTTTTTTTTCCTTTTCTTCCTCCCTCCCTGTATCTGCAGAAACCTCTTTGCACCAAGCTACACTGAGACTCATTACAGCCAGACTGGACAACCCCAGACCACCTCTCTGACCCACATGGTGAGTGCAGAGAGCACTTGCCCTCCCATGATGCGCAGAGGAGACTGGGCAGGGGGCCTGGAGAAGTGGGGGACCTTCCTTCTCCAGAGCCTTTCTTTGAGGCCTTGGGTCTGCTTTAAGCCAAAGGGGAGGGCAGTCCAACTTTGACCAGGGGGGTTCCAGCAAGAGGGTGTCTCCATCCCCCAGCAATGGTAAAAATGTCTTACTGTTCTGCCTGAGCTCTGATACAAGAGCCCAGGTCAGCCGCCAGCATCGCTCCCCTCTCTCTGGGTGCTGGGGAATCGTTTATTCCTCTCACTGCTCATCCTCTTTGCCTTTAGTTTTACTATTGGATATTCCACACTTGGGACGTTCCCAGCCTTTGGGAAAGCCAGCCTGGGTAAGCTGGCTCCTGTTCAGTGAAAACCCCATGAATATCTGATCTCACACAGGCCTTGGCTGACTCTGTGGCAGTGGCACAAAGATGTGCATTGGTTGCGATATGAAAAGGAGATAAAATCCCCATGAAATCATCTTTACTGTTACTGCCCCGGGGCGAGGGGAAGGGATGTGATGAATATGTTGGCGTTTCTGCCCCAAAGCCTCCTTGTCCCTGCCAGAGGCTGCCTTTGTCTTGCCAGGAGCCCCCGGATGGGGACTTCCCTGCTGTCAGTGGTGTCACCCTCTCTGGGGCTGAAGGCATGTCCTTTGAGGCCTGACCCAGGGCCAGCTGCCATCGATAGGCAGCTCCTGTTACAGGCAGAAACCTTTGAATCGCCCTTAATGCTGCAGCCATCTGACTTGCTTCCTTGGGGATTTAAAGCTTTTTTAATTTTTACTGGCAACAAGGAGCCGTTTGATGCATTCACACAGGCCACGCGTGGCGGCTGAAAGGCCAAATTTTGATGCAGTCTCAGAGATTTAGTTATGATAGTCAACTGCAGTGGAAAGAGAACGATTACTGGAGTGTTGTCAGTACTTGCATGGGACTCGGTGATGCCTAAATATAGCATGTATCCATCCCAAAACTGCATTGCCAACCCTGCTCCCCTCTGCCTTCCAGGAGCACTGCTTTTACCACGGGGTCGTGAGGGGCTGGGAGCACTCCAGTGTCACGCTCAGCACGTGCCGAGGGCTACGGTAAGTGCCTGGTGATGCCAGAGCTGTGGGAATGCCTCTGCTCAGCTCCTCAGCATGCTGGCATCTGAGCTTTGCTCCCCAGCAGCCTGGTTCCTGTATTTCTTTCTGAACAGATAGACCTTGTTCTCAAATGCCACCATGCCAAGAGTCTTGGGAATAAATGGGAGAACGTTGCGGGAAATGCAGCAATTTGGGTATCATTAGTAACCATGGCCTTCTAGCCAGCTCCTAGACTTCTTTCTCCTTTGTGCTGGCAATGTGGACTTCACAGAATCACAGAATGTTAGGGATTGGAAGGGAACTCAAAAGATCATCCAGTCCAATCCCCTGCTGGAGCAGGAACCTAAATGAGATCACATAGAAAGGCGTCCAGGCGGGTTCCAGAAAAGGAGACTCCACAACCTCCCTGGGCAGCCTGTCCCAGGGCTCTGTCACCCTCACTGTAAAGAAGTTTCTTCTGAAGTTTAAGCGGAACCTCCTGTGTTCCAGCTCACACCCACTACCCCTTGTCCTACCATTGGGCATCACTGAGAAGAGCCTGGCTCCATCCTCGTGACATTCGCCCTTAACATATTTATAAACATTAGTGAGGTCACCCCTCAGTCTTCTCTTCTCCAAGCTAAAGAGACCCAGCTCCCTCAGCCTTTCCTCATAAGGCTTGTGCAATAAGTTGAACTCAAGAGTCCACTGGAGCAAAAGACTCTCTTGTTAGTGACTTGGGGCTGCATCCCTTACAGAGACAGGGGCAGGGCTCACCACGTCTCAGTCCAATACTCTAATGCAGAAACCAACTCCTTCTCCCAGCCTCTCACAACTGGCAAGTTTTTGTGTGTGTTTTGAGGCAATGTCTCCAGTTCTGAACTTCCTCCCGGGTTTTCAGCCCTGCTCTTTGCTTTCTCCCTGGGTGGTGCTGGGGTTGTGTGTGTGTGATGCGCTTAAAACCTTCACTTCAATATTAATGGAGCCTTTGGCAGGAAAACACAGTCTGT
>NW_010286793.1:15336-15721 GCF_000700745.2 Antrostomus carolinensis
AAACGAAATGGCTCGTTGTGACCAAAGAGCTGCATTCATTTACACCAGCTCAGAGTCTGTTTCCAAAACACCACGTGGGCTTTATTGATATTAGTGGTCATCTGCTCTCCAGTGCTGACTGGAAGCTGTGCTGATGGGACTGGCTCCAGCCAGGAAACAGCCTATGCCAAAGCAAACCTGAGACATCTTAACTGAGTGTGGCACAGGCCAAATTGCCCAGTGAGGTAAACAGGACAGTGCAGCCACCCATGGTTTGCAATAAATAATCCAAAACCAAAAGCAGTCACAGGTGTGTCTTGCTTCTGTCAGCCGACATTTTCCTAGGCTCTGCCCTCCTACCTGCAGAGGAGATAGAGATGCCTCTTTGGTGTGCACAGGCAGTAGC
>NW_010286793.1:15770-34412 GCF_000700745.2 Antrostomus carolinensis
CAGCTCCTTGACATCATTTTCTAATTGCCAGGAAGGCACAGGAGCTGAGCACACATGGCTGTTTTCACTCTGAGCCTTTGCAGGGCAGCCTGCTGCCTATCAAGCCACAGATCTTCCAGTGGGCATCAAACAGGAGATTTCCAGCTCTCCTGGCTCTAACGTGCTCATTGAGAAAACCAGAACTGTATGGCCATGTGCAAGTCTCAGAGAGAACTGTGTTTTTTCCTGTTGACAAACAAAATCTTCATGTTTTTTAGGTCAGTTCTGTTAAAGACACATTTCCTTGAAGGAAAAGCTGTACTTTAAAAAATCAGTACTTCTCAGGCTAGTGCTGTTGCAGCACATTCTCCAATAGCCCCTTAATTGAATGTCTGAGGCCCATTGAATGGATTTTATTATATACAAGCCCAGGGATTCCCCACTCTGAACTCAAAATATCCCCATCCTTTTTGTTAATGAACTGAACAGCCTGGTAAGGATAAGTGCCTTGCCAGGGTCAGATGGGAGCTCAGCAGCAGCAGAAGGGCCTTTCTCCGGTTGCTGTGATAGTAATTAACTTTCCCTGTTATTGCTTCCTGTTTGAACAGAGGACTTATCGTATTGAGCAGCAATTCCAGCTATATCTTAGAGCCAGTTCCCGACAGCCCAAACCAGCACTTGATCTACAGGTCGGATGACCTGAGGTTGCAGAGAGGAGCTTGTGGCTACCAGGGCACCGGGGACACAGCTGAAAACTGGCTCAGGGACTTCACAACCGGGATGAAACCACCTCGACAGAGGGTGAGCAGGGCTCAAAATGGGTCCATGCATGATGCTCCAAATTTTCTACTTGTTCCAAGCCCGAGGAGCCTGCTGTTCTTCAGGAGCATAGCTCAGAAAGTGAAATGAAGGAGCATTTTTAAGATGGTTTGTAGCAAGCTGTTTGCCAAAGAGTGGCTCCTGCAGGGAAATAAATGAGTGTTGAGGACCATTGTGTAGCATGAGGAATCCAGGCTGGAGCTCTTCCTGCACAGATTTATGCATCTGATACATGAACAGGACAGACCCCTGGGCACTTGCTGTAGCTAAACTGGCTTGTGATACTTGGTTACTCTAAGTCAATCACACTTGGAGGTCCCTGTGTGTGATGGGGTGGGGTGAATGGCCAGTGAAAAACAAACTGGGAAAAATGGCCCATATGTGTGTTTTACAAAATGTTACTTGGGAGATATTGGGGAAATAACCTGTGCTCCTGCTGCCGCAGGTGAAACGGGAGACTCTGCAGGCTATGAAGTATGTGGAGCTTCTGCTCGTGGCTGATTATGCAGAGGTAAGAAAAGGGATCATGTTTATACTGAGTACCTGGCCCAGAGCGAGCATCCCACCTGCAGCATCTCCTGGGGCAGGGAGAGCTGCTGAAGCTCAACAGGTTTCCTCTTGTCATCCCAACAGTCCTACCCCCACCAGCAGAGAGGGAGAGCTGTGTCTTGGTCACTTCTGTCCTAGCAGCCATGACTTGTCTGCTTCCACCATCAGTCCCTGTTGGCCAGGGGAGAGATGCAGGTTGCGATTTGGTTGAAAGACTAGGGTTGAGGGTCAGTTCTTGCCTCCCAAGGTACCAGTGGTCAGCCCTGGCTGTCGACGGGAGGGGCTGCCCTCAGTTTAGGGTGACTTGGATATTTCCAGGAACAACATGCTTCTAACTCTGCAGTACACTTAATCTTAGAGAAGATAATTGTGATTATCCTCTGCTCTGAGCTGATAGCAGATATATAAATAGACATTTTCAAGGCTCCAAATCATAGAATAGGGCTGGAAGAAACCCAGTGAAGTCAGCAATCCCGTCCCCAGCCTGGACAACACGCCAGACATACTTACTGACAGAGCAAACCATGCGGTGTTTTGCTGATCTTTTAATCTCCAGCACAGACAGGAGTCAAGCTGGTCTTATTCATAATTTACAACTTGAAACTCCAATAGGGAAAGCGACGTAGTGCTTCGGGCTATCATTTATTCGGGGAAAACTAAAGAAGCAGAACCTATTTTGGTTTCTCTATTAGGCAGCAGAGAGACTATGAGAAAACACATTACACCCAGGAACTGCCATATGTTGTTCACCATTTCATTAGACACGCTGGGGTAGACACCCTTGCAGTGTCGTGATTAACTGCCCTTGCTTTACTGTCTCCATGGCATACTTGGCAGTGTGAGGTTTACAGTTGGACTTGATGATCTTAAAGGTATTTTCCAACCAAAACAATACTATGATTATAAGAATAGTCCCAGATTTTGTCATCTGTTAGACAAAAATCTGAACATTTTGAATCTTTAATTCCTTGAATCAAAGAGTTTGCTAAAATTAACTCATTAATTGCCAGGTGGTTTTCAAATAGGCAAATTCATTGAATGAGTGAGATGCATCCTCCATTTTCTGGATGTGAGATATGATGAGCACTACGTCAGCCTTGACCTTAGACATGAAGTCGTGTTACCATATATTTTACCTGCCAGTTTGGCAGCCCCTGGCTCTGGGGGCTCTGATAAGTTTGGGTTGTTCCACTGAGTTACTGCTATGGCTTGAGTAACATCCCTGCCATGGGATGCCAGGGATGAATTCTGAATATACATGTACAGATGGATTTATAGTCAGATGTACACTGAAAGAAGGCTTTTGGGCTTCACCTGATAGTTACCTTCTTATTCGCAGAGTAATGTGACTTGCTTTAACACATTTCAGCTCTTTCTAGTTGCCTTTGTGCTGTCTGACATGTTTTTTTCAGTTTCAGAAGAATCACTTCAGTGTCGAAGCAACAAGGCTTAAATTAGTGGAGGCTGCAAATTACGTAGATAAGGTGAGATCAGATGTATGTGAACTGAGGAAAGCAAAGTCCAAATCATGAATTATGAGAATCAATTGTGACAGAGGAAGACTGCCTTCTTGGGAGAGAGAATAATAGTTCTCCCCAGTAGACTTTGGGGAGTGTTTGATGTACAACAACAATTTTGTTGTTGTACATCAGGGGCAGGGTGGGGGAATCTCCATTCCTTACCTTGGAGCAAGCATGAGCATCTCTGTGTTTTAATACATCTCTGTATTAACTATGTCACCTAAATACTGCTTTTTGACAAGGGACTAAGTTATTAACTTTAAATTGTAGAAATCTTGGCAAGTAGAGCTGGAAGGAACCTTCAGATGTCATCCTTGCACATAGTACCCAGTGCTCCTGAAGTAAATATCACAGCTTTTTGGATCTACTCCCCTTCTCCCCTTAAGCCCCTTCCACCACTCCCTTCACCCCAGCACCTGTGAAGACTTACCCTGTTTGTACTTGACATGAGCAGCAGATTATTTCATTATTTACCTTCCTCTTTTCAGGAATTTTGACATATCTAACAATCAACGTGATCTCAGTCTCTGTTTTTCTAGATTGTCTCTCTGTCATTCATTTAAAATGAAAGTTCAGCATCTCTAGTTCAATTGAGTTCAGGTTTGTGGGTGCTGCACATTTTTCTCTGCAGAGCTGTGGCACTAAGTTGCAATGCACTGAGCATATGTGTCTGTAGTAGCATTTAGCAGGTTTTATATACAAGATTAAAAACACAGTAAAATAAATCAGTGGTGCTCATTTTGTCATCTCTTTTCCTTCCTGTATCGTAGTTTTACAGATCCCTGAATATCCGGATTGCCTTGGTGGGACTGGAGATCTGGAGTAACTGGAATAAATGCGATGTAACTGAGAATCCCTACTCCACTCTGAAGTCCTTTCTGGCCTGGAGTAGCAAAGAGCGGGTGCATAGAAAACATGATAATGCCCAACTAATCACGTAGGTTTATTTTTCCTGAAATAACCTGTTTCTTACAAGTGGCTTGGGTGGGTGGGAAGTCAGTATGTAAGATTATATTCTGAAGTTCAAACTGGCAGATATATGTAGTGGCCACTCAGCCAGCATTAAGCTCTGGCCCCCAAAGCACAACCACACTAGGAAAAGTGGAGGTCCCAGGGTTTGCAGCAGTCTCAGTACACATGCACCAGCTTTATTGTGTGTGCCTATCATAAGCAGCTGCACGTGATCTGTCACAGCTACATGTACAGTGTCAAGGAAATCTGAACCATAAGCAAGATCTGTAAAGGAAAGCTAAGCCCTTTGTGGAAGGCAGTTACTCCTAACTCATCTCACTGAGACACAGGGGACATGGTGCTGGGAGCTTGTTCATGATCTGTGACTCATCCTACTGATCTCATTAGGGCCAGTCTCTATGGCCAGCAAAGCAGATGTCATTGGAAGAAAAATTAGCAGCAATTCTTAGACCTCCTTTCCTCTCCCGTACTAATTAAGCCATCAGTAAATAGTGGTGAGTCAGAGGAGAAACCTGTAGAACTGAGATGCAATGCCTTTTCCCTTGT
The DNA here is from genome assembly GCF_000700745.2 of Antrostomus carolinensis. Lineage (NCBI taxonomy): Eukaryota > Metazoa > Chordata > Aves > Caprimulgiformes > Caprimulgidae > Antrostomus > Antrostomus carolinensis. The sequence continues at coordinate 20,156 of NW_010286793.1, forward strand.
TTTACTTGTTGGTTTGCTTTTTTCCCTTTAACATTACTGGTTTTACCTTCACCTAGTCATGTCCTGAGAACAATTTCCAAGGCTCCCATTTCAGAAACGCTGTCAGGGAGGGTGCAGAATACCAGTTTGCCAGGCAGGAGCCAAGCGTGGCTGCACCTCAAAGGTGTTATCTAGTACTCTGTCAAGTCCCTGAATCCCAAGCTGGCAAATAGCAGGCTTAAGGTAAATTAAGTATTCAACACAGTACTCAGTTAAGGATCCAGAAATAGACTTTTCTGTGCTTGTTGCAAAGCTCAGTGGGACACTTTTTGGCACCAGACCGTTATAAAAAATAGGATTTGCTCTATGGCCCATAAAACAAAGTATTAGTCCAAGAAAAATAGTTCTTAAGGCTTTGTAGCTCTGCTATGATGTCCTGTACTTGAAGATACTAAAGAAAATTTATTCACCCAACATTGTGTATCTGTATAAAGCTGTGGACTGTAGGATGCATTTGCCTTCTCAAGTGCCTTGGTCCTATTTCTTGGTCTTTCTGGGTTGATTTTAGGGGTGTGCCCTTCCAAGGTACCACAGTAGGCTTGGCTCCTGTGATGGCCATGTGCTCTGATTTCCAGTCAGGAGGAGTAAACATGGTAAGTAATTGCAAACACCTAATATATTGTTTCTTGCCACCAATGAATACATAGGATAGATGCCTCCTAAAGCCTAGGAAGAAAATATTTCCCGTGAAAGCCTCTAGCTCCCCTGCTCATAGGCAGGAATACCTTCAGTAGATGTTTTCTACATGTAGTAATGAGAAGTTCCACTTATCCCATTGACTCAGAGGTTCATAGGGCAGGCAGTGGTAAAATGCTGATGTGCCTTTTTGACCTTGCACAGGATCACTCTGATAATGCCATTGGTGTTGCTGCTACCATCGCCCATGAGATGGGACACAATTTTGGAATGAATCATGATTCAGCTGGCTGCTGTACTACCCCTGCAGAAGATGGAGGCTGCATCATGGCTTCTGCAACTGGGTGAGTTTTCTCACATTGAAATGCAAAGGGCTTCGTTACGGGAGCCTTGGTGGAGTAAGAACTAGAAATGTAGACTGAAGGTGGGTCTGTTGCTGCCTGCTGCAGCCAGTATGTTTATAGAGAAAATACTGCTGGACAAACCCTGGCTCGTGTATCAATAGCAATTTGCTAAATTCCCAATGAACTTGTTCCTGCCTGAGGTTTGCCTTAGGTAATGTAGGGATCTGGCAGCATTTAGAAGTGGAGCTCTAAACTGTCTGGTAAAAAGGAAAATTTTCCTATCTTCTGCCCTGAGGGACTGTTTGGGACCCCTCTAACCCCTCATCTCTGAGTTTGTGCTGTGTCCTACCAAATGATTCACCACCCCAAAGCAAGTTCAATGCATATACGCGCACATCCTTCTGCAAAACCTGGACTGCCTTTTGCCAGCAAGTAGAGAGGAACAAGGGGTAACCAGCATGTGTGACTTTGGCATGTAGAGGTTTCTGTGGGTTTCATTTCTCTTTTGCACAAGAGATATGTAGGTAGGTAGTTGATAGGGTTTCTAAAGCACTTTGTGAAAAGATAATTTGTGTTATAGCATGGTAACAAGAAGACAAAGGCTTGCTTCAGGGAAGAACTGATTTTAGTAAAAGGCACAGTGATAGGGCTATATTTCTAAGTCAGAAGACATGAAAACTTGGACTAGATGATCTTTAAAAGTCCCTTCCAACCCAAACCATTCTACAACTCTATGATTCTATGACTGCATGTTTTCTTAAGAATGCTGCTTGGTTTCAGTGAGCCACAGAAAGCCTGGGTTTAGAAGTGAAGAAATAGCTGGCTTTGAGAAAAAGGGGAAGCGAGAGCAACTCTGGAAACTCACAAGGATTCCAGAGCTCATTTTGGATGAGGAACCACAAAAGCTTCTATATTTCAGTCACGTAAAAACATCAGCCAAACTCATTCATTTAAAACCACATTCCCTGTTTCCTCAAGCCTTCCTCCTTGGGCTTTAGCAGGTTTTAACAAAATTATCTGCATTAGATACCTTCTTTTATGTGAATGGTTTCCTCCAAATAAGGAAGTACATTTAGGTGAGAAGTGAGAACATATTGATGTATAGAATGTCCAACACACAACAAGTACGCACACATGCACAGTCATATATAGAGTGCATAGGTTCAGGCATTGTAGCAACAGAAATGAATAATTAATGTAATAGAAAATATTTATATCCTTTGCAATGAGGCAGTAGATAAGAAAAATGAAACATTATTTTTATTAGTTAAATTCACAAGCAGTCATCCACAGTCCAAGTGATTCTCAGGCTGGATTCTCAGTGCTGGATTTTCACAATTATTGAAGCAGAGTTGGGAATAAGCCACAGCTTCAGTATCAAGCAGGTAAGGATGGCCATACTTGTCAGCTATCAAAGCTGAAACTAATTCAACGTATTTTGTTTCAATAAAGTCTATTTTTTAAGGCCATTATATTCCTAGGCACTCTTGCAGTACAATCTCACCTTCTCTTCAAATGTAATCCAGATGGATCTGATTTGGAACAGGCACACAAAATCACCACCTGCTTTAGCACAATTTCATACACTTCAGGGAGAGACCTGTGCCCTTTGGCACTTGTCACGAGTTGTGTGTGCTCATTTTTGGTTTTCTAAACCATTGCTCAGATCTATCATGTTATTTTTCTACACTGTCCCTATTCAGGCACCCGTTCCCCAAGGTGTTCAACCAGTGCAACAGAAAAGAGCTGGAGAAGTATCTGCAGTCTGGTGGAGGGATGTGTCTCTCCAATATGCCAGATACCAAAAAAATGTATGGTGGGAAGAAATGTGGAAATGGCTACTTGGAAGAGGGGGAGGAGTGTGACTGTGGAGAGGTGGAGGTAAGAATTGTTCCAATCCAATCATTTGGGGTTTAATGGGATACAATTATTTTGTTGTGTATTTTGCAAATACAGTTATGTGATATGTAAACAGGTTTTTTTGGTGCAGGAGATATGCATACCTTCCCTATATGTAAGTGTATATGTAATGTAAATCAAGGTTGTAAAGTATCGTGTCTAACTAAATCTACAGTGCATAGTATAATGCATCCCACAACTCAGGAATGATGTAATCCATGGTTGAGCAGAGGTGATGAAAATTTCCTTTAAAAAATAAAAGAAAAAGTGATCTTAGATGTTGCAGTTCCATATTTGTATATCACTTCACTTTTCCTACAGCTCCATTCTTGGTAAGGATGGAGCTTCTCTTAGCACTGCATCTCACTTCTCCAAATTCATATTTTGACTAATAAGAAAAGGGAATTGGAAGGGAATGGGAATAAGCAGCCCAGACTCATCTGATGTAATGAGCACAACCTGTAGTATCCAGTCAGTCCAACAGACGATGCAATTATGCAGTGCTGTAATTCAGCACATGCTGGTACTCTGAATATACTGTGGAAGGAAGGCTGCTACTTTGCATGTAATTCATCAAGTACCAGAACAGATTAGCGTCAGCCTCACACTTTGATGCTCAGCACGTTCTTGTCTTGAACATCTGCCTTGTAAACTCTGCTGCATCTTGCTGTCTTCCAGGAATGCAAGAATCCCTGCTGCAATGCCAGCACCTGCTCCCTGAAGCTGGGTGCTGAATGTGCCCACGGCAGCTGCTGTCATCAGTGCAAGGTGGGATCTCTGGGTTTTCCTAAGAGAGGGTAGGGAATAACGGTGGTGGAAGTGTGAGGCTGAAAAATGGAGGGGAAAAGGGAGCAAACACAGCCGAATACGGAGTTCAGCTCCTCACCTGCAAGCAACATGGTCTGAATTTTAGGTACAACAGCTACGAGTGCTATTGAACTGGTGGGGTCCTTTCTTCTGACTAAGTTAATTGACTCCTGTGATAGCTTAAGATGAGCTGTGAGTGCTGCTGGGCTGAAGACACACTGCCTTTCTTAAACACTTAGGAATGGGGTGAATTAAAATTAATATTTCTCTCCTTTGGCTCTAGAAGAAATCTAGACAGAGCTCTTAGAGCAAATACTTCCTCTGGGGAATAGGCTGGATGCTGTCTTTTCTCCAAACTCTCTTTTCTGGAATGCAGTTGAATTTGTGTAGCCCAGGTCCTTGCTGAAGAAATGATAGCAAAGAGAATTATATATGTGTGACCACTATAATTTTAAATCTCAGCTTTCCTTATAGAGGCTGGTTAAAATGTGTTTCTGATTTTGGAGCCAAAGATCTCAAGCTTTGACAACAAATTAACTCAAAAATGAGCATAGGCAAATATTTCTCTTAAGCTTATTTGTTATGTTTGCACATTGACTGTGTGCTCTTACTGACCTATCCTGAGCATGTGGAGAATAATTTTCCAGGAATCCACCTGGACTCACTCTTTTCACAAGAGACTTGGAAAAAACCTCCTAGATGTAAATGTGTATACCCTTCTGTTCTCCATGTCCATGGTGGACAGGACAAGAATGAACTGGGTAAATTTGTAAACAGGGAACACATAAGTTATGCATTAGGAAAATGTCTCCAGCAGAAATGACAGGTAAACACTGAAACAAACTTCCCAAACAGGGAGGGTTTTGAGAACAGATTACACTAACATCTGTCAGAAATGGTTTAGGTAAATCAGATCCTACCCTGGGGTAAAGGGAGATGGATCAGTGTCCCCTTGAGATCTGGCAGCCTTATTTTCTGGGCATGATGTCATTGCTACCTAGGGAAGTGATCCAGTCATTAATTTGATTCTACACAGCTCACCCAGTTAATGAAGTTACAGAGTCATTCGATCACTCCTGACCTCAAAAAACCTAAGATAAGGTGGATGAAGTGATGCATGCAGGATTTTTTCTTATCTACAGGGAGACATTGTGCAGACATGAAACCACAAAGGAGCCAAGCAATAATTCATGTTTTTTCCCTTTGTATCTTTTTAGCTGATGTCTCCCGGAACTCCGTGCAGGGAAAGATCAGGACTCTGTGACCTCCCAGAATACTGCACTGGCGAGTCACCGTTTTGCCCCCCCAACTCTTACCAAATTGATGGAGCTTCCTGCGATGGAGGACAGGCATATTGCTACAGTGGCATGTGTCTCACATATAGAGACCAGTGCTTGCAGCTGTGGGGGCCTGGTAAGGACACTATCTGCAGCGAAATATCTTGTCCTTTGAACTTGCAATATTATGTCACATCCTGCTATTATTCACCCTGTGTAAGGCAGCAGTACCTTCTGTAACTGTTATCAGTGGCAAAGTCTGAGGAGCCTTTTCTCTTGCCTTGCTCCCTTAGAGAGCGAGCCACATTCAAACCATCCCAGAAAAAGAACAACTGAGGGGTTGATGTGAAGTGAGGTAGGCTACCCAGCTCCACAGGAATCAGCCACATGAGTTTCTTCCATGCAGGAGCAAGGCCAGCACCAGATGCCTGCTTCGAGAAGGTTAATGCTGCTGGAGACATCTACGGAAACTGTGGGAAGGACATCTATGGCAGCTACAGGAAGTGTGAAATGAGGTAGAAAGCAAAGTGGCAGCCACAAGTTGCTCATTGGAAAATATGTTTTTATATATTGTTATATATTGTTTTTACAAAATTATGGGCAGCCAGTAGGTGAAACTGATCCATGCTTTGGTTTCACTCCCTCCCTCCTGGGAAACCAGCTGCATCTTTGTCCATCTTAGAGCCCTTACAACTGAAGCTTTAAGTTTATCATTTTCCTTGCCTTTTGAATTTTAAAACATCTTGTTGATATTGACAGAAGAGGATTTTCAAATCCATAAGTTAAATGTAGCTTTTTAACTGAGACAAACATTTCTTAGTCTTATCTGTGATTTTGTTGAGGCTGGCCTACCCATGGGAACAGTGAAATGGTACCATCAGCACCCATCAGACACTGTTGCCTGGGCTAACTCTTGGGAGGTTTTTGCTCCTTTGCCATTGAACAATGACTCAACACTGCTGTTTTAATTTACATGTAGAGCAAATGCCTGCAAAACATTCAGCAAGCCAGAAATAATCACTTTAGCCTTTCCTTTGAAATCAGAGATGCTAAATGTGGGAAGATCCAGTGCCAGAGCTCTGCTTCCAAACCCCTGCAGTCCAATGCGGTGGCCATAGACACAACTATCCGCACGCAGAGGACACAGCTGAGGTGCCGAGGGACCCATGTGTACAGATCTGAGAGTGAAGAAAAGGAGATGCTGGATCCTGGCCTGGTGTTGACGGGAACAAAATGTGGGAGCCATCATGTAGGTACAGTCCTGCCTGTAATGGATTGGGGGAGGTTCAGGGTATCACTTTTCCATCTGGAAAGTGCTTTATGGTTATTAAGGCATTCATTTCTTACATCTAATACCTTTCTAGGGGATTTTTGTGTTTGATAGACAAATAATTTCTTAGAGGCTTCTGAGAAGCAATGGAGGAATACACATCAAAGGCCATACATTAAGTCTTTGCCAGATGAAGTCTAGGGCCAGTGCTAAATCTGGGATTTGCTAGTTGATTGAGGTTGTCTTGCTTAGAAGTGAGACACACAATTAGAAATCAAGACACCTGAGAGCTCCTTCAGAAACTTGCCACATGGGCATGGCCAGGCTATCAACTTCTGAGCTCCCACTCCTTTCTCTGACGCACCTTAGCTGAGATTTTGGGTAGTGTTAAATGTTTGCTTGGGAACCAGGTTAACTTCATGGCCTGTTGTTCTGCCCAGGGTATTTCTTGTATTGCCAAGGTGTCTGAGACCCTGCAAGTCACAAAGTAACACAAGACAGTAACCTGGTACATAACCCAAAGAGCTAACGCTGAGTTTATGGATCCTTTATCTGCAGGTTTGTTTTGAGGGACGCTGCCAGAACACATCCATCATCTTTGATTCTGAAACCTGTAACAAGAAGTGCCATGGGCATGGAGTAGGTGTCTTCCTTTTCATTTCTATTTCAGACTGAAGCAGCATAAACTATCATTCATCTGTGGATGGTTGTTCAGCTCAGTTCTGATACCACACTTAGGTTCCATCCCTAATTCTGCTTCTTGATTATTAATTTGCACATTCCTTTTATGTTTGATGCATTTTCTGGTCCATGAATGTCCCTTTGACATAGGATTTAAGAAGGGATATGAATTACAATGAATGAAAAATGAGAAGGGATAATCTTACAGAAAAATGTTCTGGGCTCACTTTAGATTGAATTTAAAAAAAAAAAATCAGACTTCTTGAGGGAAAACATAGTAAAAAGTCATGTTTAGAACAGTTTATCCCAAACTGTGCTCTGCGGTGCCCCCAGGGGATAGAAGGAAAAGGCTGGTGATCATTTTTTTTACCTTTTGCTGATGTTCCTGGCATAAAACATCAGTATCTCTCTATCCCCATGGTCTAGTAAGGCAGTGGAGAGGAGCGGGAAGTACAGCAGCGTGCAGCAGTGTGTACCTCCCTGAGCAGCTTGGGAGGCCCCGTGACAAGGAAACAGTCTCACCTCACCCTTTCATTCCCTGTCTGCTTCATTTCTCACAATCCATAAAGCTGTAGGAAGCAACTGTCAGCTATTCCACAGAATCAAATTAAACCCTACAATTAGCACAGGACTTCCCTAATCAGAGGGATCAGCCCACCCTCCAGGGACTGCCTAGCCGATAAAACAAATAGCAATGGGCCAAGCAATATGGACCTAAACAATAAGAAATCTTCACTGGATGGAAGGGAAGAGTTGTGTCCTTCAGTTTAGAGATATGAACAAGAGGAAGGCATTTCCAAATGCTGCTTTTCTCCTGAATCCAGGTTAGTAGCACTTCAGCTGAAGAACCCTTGTCTTTTGGAGAAAGGGAGAATTTCTGAGGAAATAAAAGGCATTTTCAGTCCCTAAAAATAAAATGTTTCCAGACACTTAACTCCCTATTTATGTCAATAAGAGTTTCTTCTATAGTGTTTTATCCAGTAAGGGCTTAATTTTTTTTAGCTTTCAGATTCTTTAGGAGCTGGCACTAAAGTCTCTGAGTCTTCCTGTTCCAGGTCTGCAATAACAACAAGAACTGCCACTGTAACCAGGGGTGGGCCCCCCCGTTCTGCAACAAGCCAGGGAGGGGAGGAAGCTTGGACAGTGGTCCCCCCATACCCCAAGGTGAGTGGGATCAACTCTACTATGGTGGCACTTCAGAAGGACTTGAGTTAGACTGGGAGCAGAGAGTTTTCTATTTAACTAACTTTTTTTCTTGCCCTCAGGCCCTTCAGCAGTTGTGATAACTCTCGCGATCCTGGCTCCCATTCTCCTTCTCATTGGAATTGTGTTTTTATTCTATTATCTGAAATGCTGGAATAAATTTGCCATCTGTTCTCTAAAGAAGACCCCACAGTTCAGGTAAATTGTCAGTGCTGTGCCTTGTCTGCTTGCATTCCCCCCCCCCCGCTTTCAGTGTCAGGACAGAAGATAAATTGCAAAGGCTGTGAGGAATGTAACTAAATTGGTTGGTTGGTATAGTCAGTATTTGCTTCTCATTTTTTGACTTCAGTTACAATATAATGGAAAATGCAGCAAAGAAAAAGGATAAGACATATAAAGGAAATAACACTCTCTTCTTTCTCTCATTGTCAGTGACGCCTCTGAAAATGGGCACGCAAACCCTGCCTTCAAGTTGAAAACCCCCCAGGAGCAGAGGAAGGTAGGGGCAAGGTCACCTTACACCTCCCTGGGGAGGGATGCAGCTGCCCTGAGATGTGGGATATGGTTCCCTCTCACACTGCAATTAGGGAGTGGATTTATCAGAGGGTGGGAAAAACAGACAGATGTCCCCCATGGCTGAAAGTCAGTGGGAGCTGAATGTAATATCTATTTCTAGCCATTTCCTTAAAGGCAGGAGCTGGGATTTGACCAGTGTGGCTGCTTGTCTCTCCTGATAGATCCTCTTCTGACCCATCACCCTCTCAAAACTGTAGAAATCGCAAACACTGGATTTATTTGGAAGCATCACTTACAACAATAATGCCCGAGTTACTCTGTTCTCTTGATTCCCATTTCTGCCTGATGATCCCAAGTTGTCCTGGTCTATCTAATCAATGCCTGCTAGACATACACAACACATACTGGTGTTGCAGGCAGTATTTTCTGCTGTCTGGCTCAGAGACCTCATGCAGATCCTCCAAAGTGTAGCAGAGAGTATAAAGGTGATTTGAAGTAGAAGTCCCCAGCTCCTGGGATTTGTGGCTCTTCTGCACAGGTGATTGGCTTCCCTGAAATCCCATCGAAACCTCCTCCCCAGCAAGCTCCAGGGCTCCGAATAAACACGCAGCAGCCATCTGCCTTCTCCACTGGCTACAGCTGCGGCGTGGGGCAGCCAGCCAGGCCATCACAGCCCAAACCTGCGCAGGATGTTCCCCGGAGGACACCCCCGAGCAGGCCAGCACCTCCTGCTCCCAAACCCCCCGGCTCTCAGGTATGGAGTCACGCCAGTGTCCTGTAGATGTGGTTTGATTTGAGGTTTGTTCTGAGTGAGGCTCGTGAAGCCTCTCTAACCCTGGTGGAGGTGTAGGAGTTACCATGCTTACTGGCATGTGCTCCATCTCACCACAGGAAATTACCAGTGGTCCTCCTTGCTTTGTGGTGTAGCTGACTGACCATGCTGGACTCTAGTGTGCACAATTACTCTTCATTCAGGTACCCCCATACCTCTAGTCTGGACCTGGAGTCAGGCAGCTTGGATCATAAAGCAGCATTCACTTTACCAAGGTCATCTAAACATTTTTAGCTGCAAATTAAATAGAACTTTTTCTAAGAATGAAAGGGCTGTACAGATTTTTCACTAGGGAAGTCTAGCAAAGCTCCTCTTACCATTTGCATGTATTTTATCTCCTGGAAACAAGCCCTTCTGAGATTACCAGTCAGTGATAAGTCTGAGGTTCAGTACTGAGTCAAAGATCCTCATTCCTTGGGATGATTCCCCAGGTATATTGCATTTGGCCATTCCCAGACTAAAGCCTCAGGAGCCTCAGACAATTCTTGATGTGGAGCAGAAATGAGACCTTTAGCATGTTGCATGGGAACCATTAGACTTAACCCACCTTATGTGAGCATCTTAGCCATAACGATACTTTGAGGGTTATAAGGAAAGGATATTGATTTACTTCTCTTTGTTCTAAGCTTAGTACAGACTCCACATTCTTAATGGAAAAGATGGCAAATCACTCAGACTGACTTAAACCCATTTTACCAAAGTATTTCCCTACTAGCTTTATTAGGTTAGGGCCAGCAAAGAAGCAGAAGGCTCAGTTTTGGGGGATATCTCTCTGAAGGGTAGAGAGGAAAACAAACCCAAAATATTTTAGTGAATGAGATTTGTTTCTAGCTCCATTGTTCCTGTGAAAAGCCAGCACTTCAGCAGGAAAAACAAAAGCAGGAAGCTGACTGTAGTCAATAAGGAATAGGTATCCTTCCCAGCTGGTTGTTGACAAGTTCCCCACAATCTCCATTGTGTTCCCCCCAAATGCATCCAGTCTCTTTATATCAGTCAGACCTACTAGATGGGACACTTTTCCTAGGATTTCCAAAAGAAACCTTGCTATTTCTAGGTTGGAGGAGAGCCCCAAGATGTAGAAGGTACAGGGGAAGTCATTAATTTCACTGTTTGCTAGTGTCAGTGTCCTTCCTAGACGTTTGCAGTATCTGCCAGATTTGCTCTCTTGCTATTCCTATAGGAGCAATTTGGACCCGATGGTCGGTGGGATTTAGTCTGCCTTGTCCTTCCTGCAGTCACAGGACAAGGTCCTTGGAGAGCAATAGATCCCCCAGCATCGGCTGATGCAGCCGTCAAGCATCGCATTTATGCACAGTCTCAGGAGACTGCAGGGTTTTTGGGTGCCCTCCAAGTTGTGAGTGCAGCTGTGTTTATTAATTCAACACCTGTAAGCCAGCGACTTAGCACAGAGACTAAGCAACAGCAGTTAGTTCTTGTGTGGGTAACTTCTCCCCAGGGGCATGCTTGACACTGAAATTCATTAGACAAATGGAAAATATAATGCTCTGAGTATCCTCTTAGGGACAGCTGTGTGCACAAACAAAGTAATAACTGATTGTAGGTGGGTGCAGGGCTGTGTGTGTTTGTATGGGCACACGTATGTACGTGTATTTAGGGTTTACAGGCATTATATGAGCAATCATATAGTGAGCGTGTGTGAAATTTGCTTCCAACCTTAAGTGCATTAAAAATATGGCTAATTAAAAGGCTCTGGAACATAAATTCCCCATTACTTGCAAAATTCAAGGCTTAAAACTTCTGGATCCTCTAGTAGCCAGACTATGAGGTGCTTTCAGCCCACAGCTCCATTTAGGAGGCCAAGCATGGTAATTCTGTTAGCCTGCTTGTAGCCCTCACTTTGAAGCCAGCTACCCAGCAGCCTAAGGCCATCCGGTCTTCATGGAACTTGATAGGTGAAAAGCTGGTACATGTTGAAAACTACTAATCACCTGCATAATACAATAAGCAATAGCAGCTGCCACCTGTGCTCCCTCCTTGCTTCAGAGAGGGAGAGGTCTTTGCAAGCGTGGTTTTGCCTGTATCCCTTCCGCCCTTTGTCTCAGGCAGGGATGCTACAGGCTGAGTTACGATGGGGACTCCTGCCCAGTCTGTAAGGTTTCTCCTGTTTTTCATCCTACAGCCCTTAGATTGTTAATATTGGGCTAACTCCACACCAGAGACATTGAGGTGTGCAGCTGCACACCCAATCTGCTCAGACTTACAAAATACTAAATATTATATCTGTTTTCAGGCTGGGTATCAATCCAGGCTGAGAATTGAAAACTGTTTTCTTTCTTGCATAGGATATTTCTAGGCCCCGGCCACCGCAAAGAGCTTTGCCAGCTAATCCCATCCCAGCCAGACCCAGAGCCTGGCCAGGGAACAGCTCTGCTGTCTCACTGCCTCCTGCACACCCCAGAACCCCAGGACGACTCCAGCCTGTGGTGGAGGTAGGTGCTGAGCGTGGTGATGGGAAGCACAGCACCAACCCCTCACCACTGTGGAATAAAACTACTCTGAAGGGAATAATCTTGCTATTGTACAGCAAAACACCTTCATGCACAGCCCTGATGGGTGGAAACGGAAAGGCTGTTGGGTTGGTTGCCTTTATTGCAGGGGCCTCTGTTTTTACCTGTTCCTTATGAAATATTTAAGAGGTTAAGCAAAACAGTTAATTCAGTCCTCCACATCTCTGAGCACTTCCTTGGATAACACTTCTGTGTGAGTGCATCTGAGCAATGAGGGGGTGTGTGACCCAGAATGGCTAGTGAACAGCAGCAGACCAGAAAGTCCACACAAGCGTGAGGACCCCAGTAAGGAAGAGAAACCCTCTCCAGCCTCTCTAACCATGGCTAAGGAGATGCTTTCTCTGCAGGGAGTGTTTCCCAGAAGTGTTCTTAATAAGGACAGTTAATAAGGGACTTGGAGTTGCTGAGCTCAACTCTCACCAAGCTGGACCCCTTATCACAAACCATCTCCACTCCATACACCACAGGTGCTGCCTCCAGCCAACAACATACTTGAGGCCACCTGTAAAAAATTGAAAAAACTGCATGAACTTCATTGTGCTCCTGGTGTGAGAGTTTCCTGTGTGATGCATTAGGGTGTGAATGCATGTGAACAGAGCCAGGCTTCCCCTGGCCCACTGCAACATCAGCTCCGGGAGAGGCAGAGGGCAGTGCTTGCTCTTTCATCAGTGCTCACCCCTCTCTTTTCTCCCCATTTTCCATCTCACCCAGAGTACTGGTGTTGGGACAGCTGGAGCAGTGAATGTCTTGAAAGTGGGACAGCCGGGCTCCCGTGGGCACTCATGAAGCAGACTGCTCCCAACTGGCTCTGACCTTCACAGGGGACTGGATGGCCTTCATCACCCAAAAAACCATTCACAGCCACAGACCACGTCTTGGATCCTCTCCTCTAGCTTCACCTGTTTCCTATGTGACTCAACAATCTGCAAGTCAGGCTTGGCAGGAGTGCCCCCAGGAACTGCACTGGTACATGCCAAACTGAACTCAACCCTCTCTGCCAGTAGCCTTTTCCATATAGGGATGACCTGTTTATACGGTATTTAAATATTATTGTGCAATATCCAATGCAAGGATGGAGCGATGGGGGTTTCATGTGGTTTTGATCAGTTATTTAAGTGTTACCAGGGAGAACAAGCTGTGAGTGCAGGTGCTGGCTCTGATGAGCTTTCATGTAAGACCCAGCCCTGTTGGCTTCCTCAGCCCATCCATGCAGCTGCAGGAGCATACACTGGTGCTATACAGAACCCGCTGCCTCTTGGGAGAGCAAAAGGCAGCTGTTGATAACTTTCTTCAGCTTATTCTCTGTTTACAGTGGGTGGCAAGTGGAGCCACAACAGGAAGCAAACCATGTAAATATTCCTGGTTAAAATAATTTGTGGGTCACTGTGGATTTTGATTAGCTTTAATAGAGGAGATTAATTATTTTCCCCATATAACTGTCTTCAGCAAGAGCATTGCAATCGGTCTGTCCTCCAGCACTTGTCTTGCCTCAGTGCTGTAAGACCCGACAGCAATCCCCAGAGTGGCCCGTGCGCTCTCATCTGTGTCATTGGGACACAATCAAGGTACGACTGGGCAACTCTCTGGCCAAGACACAGAACAAATGGCCAGAAGGGAGCTCAGCAAAAGCCCGTGCTGAAACCTCCTCTCCAGCGTACGGTACCGTGGATAAGCAGTAGACACTTACATGTGTCTCCTCAGGCTTCAGTCTATGCTGAGCAGTAATTCAGCATGGGCTGTCTGCTCCCCATACCGGTGACAAACCTACCTTAAAATTGCCTAGGTGGTAAAACAGCAGAAATATTAATGCAACACATGGTGCTTTTGTAGGGCAGCTCATTTTTTCCAGGTTTTTTTTTTCTCCACAATGCGGATGGAGAGATCTGTCTGTGTGCACTTTAAGCAGCTGATGGTTCTGACCCCAAGGACCCTCCCTTATGAATTTGTTGGGTTTTTTTTCTCCTAGTGGTTTGGGCTTTTGTACGTTTTTTCTCAGGATTTTAAATGATGACCTTTTGTTATGCCAATTTTTTTCTTTTTTTTTTTTTTTCCCCTTTAAATTATTTCCTAGGAGAATCCAGGGAATGCTGGAGCTATGGTTACAACAATTCTGTTGTGTCTGATTTATTATGGACAAATCCTCAAAGAGCATGATTGCTGCTGCACATGTGAGAAACTGTATTATTGGCATAAAGAAAAGAGTCTTGTCTGGTAGTTCTCTTTCC
>NW_010286793.1:34427-45111 GCF_000700745.2 Antrostomus carolinensis
CTAAGCTCCACTGATTGAAAAAAAAACCAGATAAACCCTGACCACTCATTAATTTGTAGTTACATGTAGCAGTTTATCTGTAGGATGACTTAAACCACTCGAGTTTTTGCAACTTTACTACCTCTTTCTCCACAAGAAAACAGGACACAGGGTGTGTCTTGAATTTCTGGTTGATTATTCCTTATCTTGATAATTTTGGGCCTTTTCTTACCTTCTGTATGCCTAGAAAACAAACCAAGCTAAAATACTTCTCTCTGAAATAAGGGATGGCAAGTGAAAGCCATCAGCCTTCTAATCTTTGTATGACTTGTTCTGTAGTTGGATTATATTATATATAAACAACCTATATTCAAACAGCCCCCAAATTGGTTGTTTCTTGGGGTGCAGGTGATGTGACTGTGTAATTGCATGTTTTACTGCTCATGGGTGGAGCAGTAAGCTGAGCACATACTGTACATACACAGTAGTGGTACAGCTACAACCACGAGAACTTGATCTTCTATCTGAGCCCTCACTGCAGGCAGCAGCACACCTCTGCTACAGCCCCTTATCTTTATCAAATGGCCACCAAAAAATCACTAAGAATATTTTTACTGCATTTCATGTAAACACGGGATCAAGCTTTTAAAAAATTCCCCCAGCCACACAAAGCTCAGACAACAACTAGACATGCCCAAACCCTAATGGAAAACTTTATTGCTGGAATATCATAAAATCTCCAAAAGGTAGTTTTAAGTAAGTAAGTCCATTTATTTTTTTGTATGTGTGCAAATTGAGTGAATAAGAATAGGGGAACTGCAGGCAGACTAAAAGATGGTAAAATGTGAGTTTTTTAATTTTATTTTTTTTTTAAAGATAATGTTACTTGGGAGAACATATACCAAAATACATCTCACTTTCTCCTGTGTCCACATATTAATGGTTTACAATAATACTCTCTTTGCATCTATGCAAATACTTGAAGAATGCAATTCATCGTGCCTTTTACCTAGTTTTAATAAATTTGTCAGTAACAAATTCTGTCGCTGTGTACTATTTTGGGTCAAATCTTCATTTTATATGTGGTATTTGTCCAGAAATGGCAGAGTATCTGGAGAAATGGCTTTTATGAAATACATTTGTAGGCAGTGAGAAGGATGAGTCCCGTTTACAATCTATTTCTAAAATAAAATGCATAAAGCATATACACCAATTAGGACACTGAAAAAAAGCTGGAGTTAATTACTCGGATTATTTTCTGCTACCAAAGGAGGGCGCTGCTGTTTCACTCGCTGTCCCACATTCTCCTGCTGTACTCAGCTGTCCTTCAGCCTGTTTATCTTTCAGAGCTACACCAATAAAATCAGAGAAATCATTAAAAACTTTCAGCAAGGGTTTCTTTTTTTTTAGAAAAAGCCTTTATTTCCCTTTCCATATTCAAAAAAATTACTGAAATGTTATTAAAATATGAGTTTTAATGTTATTAAAATAATATTCCTTTCCCAGACAACTCCAAGTTTCATTTGCTCAGCGATGCTCAGACCCAGGTATAATCAAGGTATAATCAGGTCAACATCTCGGACAGCATCGTTGTGCACTGTGGTCCAGGGCTAACCCAGCCAGAGCTGTCTCTGGACTGAGCCAGCTTGGCAAAGCCATCTCGGGCTTTGCTGCTCCCAGTTTGAGATTTGCTGTGAGCAAATGGGCTCCATTCTCCCTGTGCTCTAGGACCTAGCAGCAAGATGGGAGAAACTTTTAACTGCAGTAATACTTTCCTTTTTCACCTTCCACCTCCAAATGTGAATTCTCCCATCCCTTTGTCCACAACATTGATATACATTCAAGGTGGTTTTGAAGGTGAGCTGTGAGCAAGAGTCCAGGTAACATCCATACTATACTGAGAAAGATGGAGATGGGTGAATGGGACCATTGTGGGATAAACTGCATCCCTACAGCTCTGCAGAGCATCACCCGCTTATGCCTGTTTGGCTTTTAACATGTAGTTCAGACCTCTCTCTAAACAAAAACAACAAAGGAAGGAAAATAATACTTAAAATTTACAGCCACTTGGTCTTTCAGGCTGAAAAAAAAAAAATCACAGACCACAAAAAGTCTTGAAGACAGTGGCAGTGCTTCTCTTGACATGGGGTTTACCCTGACAGAGCTCCCCAGCCTGAGCAGGGGTTGCCCCTTGCTCTGGTGAGGTCAGACCAGGCTCAGCAGCTTCACCAACCACATCAACATGGCCTGGGCACCACAGCTGCTAAGGAAAAAAAAAACACCAAAAAAGCAAAAACCCACATAAAACTAATCAACACTGCTGCAGGGAAACTCCTGCACCTCACAGAAAACAAAAGCTGAAAAAGATTTCTCTGCCACAGTTCTCTAAAAAAACTTCACAGCTTGGGTCCTGCCACTGAGCCTAAGTGAGTGCCTATTCCAAAATCCGTCACATTTTGCCCATATTCACCAATATTCGTGTTCCATATTTGCAGAGCAAGTAAATAAACATGGATGAGCAGAGTCTGAATAGCAGGCGTGGACCATTCAGTCCTTGTCTCTCACCTCCGTTTGAGATACTGGTGTGTGTTTTAGAGTTCATGCAAGCGTCTAGAAAGGAAAAAGAAGACAAAAAACACTAATCAATGACTCAATCAGGGTCTGGAAATAAACACATCAATGGACACCCCGGGGAAGGAGTGCAAGAGTAAACATTAGCTCTGCCAAGGATGAGAGATGGGAAGGGGCCTCAGAGAGGAGCTTTGTCCCAGGAGTATCACATTTCAAGAGGATTTTCATTTTCAGTGGCTTTCATGTATTAAAGCCCAGTGAGGATTAAACATACCCCTTCCTATCACACCATGACAAAGATCCAATCCAAAAGCCCAGAGAAAGACTTGGCCTGACTCTACCAAGCTTTGGATAAAGCATCGTTGATTTTATTTTCTGATTTTTCCTTTTTAAAATTGGTCACTAGCATCTGGAATATTAACATCAACCCATTCACCCAACCTCCAGACCGTCACATATAATGTGCTAGGTGATCATGAATACTTTGGGTTTGTCCTCTGGGGCGATGCTGGAGTTGTCCACCTCTATCAGGATGTTCTTGTCATCTTGGGTGACTGGTGCTTGCTGTTCATTCTGGAGGACTTGTGGTAGATTCCCTAAACTGACATCTATGTCTTTGAAGGCATGGAGTAAAAACACTCCCAAAATGATAGTGAGGAAGCCACAAACTGTCCCGATGATGTCAACTACAGTCATGGTGACCCACTCCTTAAAGAGGATGATGGAAGTTGCGATGACGATGGTGGTGAACAGCACATAGTAGATGGGAAACACCAAAGCTGTGTTGAAAATATCTAGAGACTTATTGAGGTAGTTAATTTGTGTAGTGATGGATGCCACCAGTGTGATGACTAGGATCCACGTCAATGGGTGCTGCAGCACAGGCCGGCCAGCAAAGAAGCCCTTGATGGCAATACCCAGGCCCTTGACTGAGGACACGGAGAAGGCACCGATAACAGAGCAGATGGTGAGGTAGATTAAGATGTTTCTCTGGCCATAGCGGGGTGCGAGGTAGAAGATCAGGAGGAGGCAGATAGCCAAGAGGATCGCACCATAAGCGAGGAAACCTGGAAAAGGAAGAGAAGTAACTCAGAACTGAGTGGTGGGCATGGGGAATGATAAACACTGCCCGGCCTTGAGAGAGAAAACACGACCTCCTGCATACCTGGCTCTTTTAGCTTAGAAGACATTTCATCCAGAGTGGTGACCTCCTCATCCTCTGGGGCATGTATCACCATCACAGTGCTGCCCACGAGGCTGAGCATGCAGCCCAGCTTTCCCAGCAGGTTGAGCCGTTCTCCAAGCAAATATGAAGAAAGGATGGCACTGTGCAGGACAGAAAAACATCAGCTGGTGCTTTAAAGCCCTTTAAAGAAGGAACAGCAGCTAAAATAAGGTAAAGACTGCCTTTGTGTGATACAAGGAAACAAATTTGGGGTAAATTTATTGGGTTCCAATGTGTTAATACACAATCACATTGCATTTACTAACAGCTGAACCTGCAGAGATGCAGGTGTGATCTAAAGATCACAGCTCATGTACCAGCAAGGTGAAAAAATGCTGAATGTGTCAGCACATCCTTGGAAATATTTTCAGGGTCTACAGATTCACTCACGAGCTGCTGGGCATTATGAAGTCTTTAGTGGCCAAGGAAATGACTTCAAGGATCAGTGTAACAGAGAAAAAAAAAACCCAACCTAACAACAAAAGAATTACATTAATTTTAACAAAATCATCAGAACTATCAAGCCCCACAGAAACTCTCAAGGTACTGGGGCTATAGATATATCTGCAGAAATAGCTAGTTGTTGTTCATAAAAATTTCGAGCAAGACACCAGAGCAGTCCTCTCAGTTTGCTTATGCATTTCACAGTAACAGTCCTTCATTCAACCTTCTGTACCTGGCGTCACATATTTTTATATGAATCTCCTTATAAAATAATAATAAAAAAATAGAATAGGGTTTCAGCTCTTTTGGCAACAGACAGAAGCACCCTAAAAGCCTAAAAAATAAAAGGCAAATAAAAGACAGTTTATAAACAAGCCTGACATTTTTGACCCATTTAGATTTTTTAGTACTGTTCACTAGAAGAGCAAAACAAACAAACAAAACCAACCTTGAGTTGGCTAAAGAGCTGGAATAAGGAAGGAAGTAATGCTGATATTTGCAATAATTTAACTGAAGTGTACGTGGCTGCTCTCCACATGTAGCATTTCCAGAAGGGGATGCTGCTTAATTCAGTGGTTTCCAAATGATCCCCCAAAAGGACAACAACTGTTAGAGCATTTTTTTAAAAAACACTGAGACATTTTTTTCCTTTAGGCAGAATAAATCATATTAGCATTACTTCAAGTCTTTCTATCTTACAAGACAAACAAAAAAAGGCAAATTGTAAACTAGGCACATAAATCACCTTATGAGCACGCTCAGAGCCCCCAGAGGCGTGACAATAGTTGCAGGAGCAAAGGCATAGGCAGCAAAGTTGGCAGCTTCCCCTCCACCCACTAAACAAACACAAGAAAAATAAATACCAGTGAGTTACAGCATACTTTTGGTGTTTTCTCTTATGGGTTTGCAAACTAGTAAAATGACAATTACAGAGTGAGTTTTATTATGGGGATTTCATGCTGCTGCTAAACAGGGCCAGATAGTGGGTGAAAAACTCTCTATGACAAATTAATACAAGCAGAGAGGCATCCCTGGAGCCCTGCACCCACTTGCAGAAGGGCTGGCGGGTGCCAGGGCTTGGCCATGTCACAACTGACCCCCATTAACTCATTAAACCTCCACAGCCCAGCCAGGGAGCTGTAGTGCCTGCCTGACCGATGAGGGGGTGGGCTGTTGTGGGAGCTGTTGGGAGGCTGCTCCTCACCTACAAAGTGTCTCTTTGGCATTGGGGTGTCACCTTCTGGCTGGGCTGTCCTTGTCCCCTGAGCAGTGAGTACTGTGTGCTTGTTTATGGGTTGTGCTATGGTGGTTGTGCAGCAGGAGCTGCAAGGGCAGAGCAAGGTGGGGACACCTTGAGCTGCTGCTGAAGTGAGAGGCAGAAGAGACTGCTCTGAAAAACCCTCTGTTGCTATCTGCACAGCTGTGAGTCCAGTTTGAGGAGATACTATAATGTTGCAGCATGAAAAGAGGATTTAAGACTTGTTCTACGACAAACCGAGTTTTGCTCAAGAAAGGACCTGCTACCAACACCTCTTTGCCATCTCATTGTGCTGCTGCAGTAACCTTTCCTGAAGCCCCCAGGCATGTGTGGAAATCTGTTTGCCCTGTGTACACAGGCAGACCAGCCAGCTCCCTTATTAAAATATGGCTTTTCATGCTTTTGATCTGGTGAAAGTGAGCTAGCAAGTCCTACCAGCTCTGCAGGAGGATGGTGAGGGAGATCCTGCATGGCTCGCTGCCTCCTTAAAGTACCTCTGCTGATGATGGGGGAATTCACCAGAAAAAAGGTTTTAAGCCACTAGATGCAGGAGTTGTTCCATGCTTGATTCAGAGGAACAGGCCATGGAAAAGCTGCAAACCCAGGGAAACAGCTTCTACTTACTGGTTAACAAGCCAGCCCACCAGAGCCAGTCCTTTAGGTAGCCGTGGCCTCCGTCTCCTGGGGAAGCAAAGCACACAGGGATGCAGGAGTTAACAACCATCTTCCTCAAGAGTAAGAGATGAGACGTTTCCCTTTGGAGGGGGATAAATTGCAAGGGGAAGACTTGGACAAAGAAAACAGCCGGGATGGACAGACTATGCAGGTATGCCATCCAACGTGGAAACTGTGTTAAATCAAGGGATTAGTGGAAGCTGGCACTTAGTGCTGGACACTGAAAATACAATAAAAGCAGCTGTTTAATCCTGGGTGTAAATGGGAATGGCACCCACTGCCCCAAAGCCACAGAGGTTATTGGCCTGGGGTGCAGCCTGCCCTACTGCAGCACGAACCCCTGGGGCTGCTCTTCAGCCCAGGGAGCTGTGGTCATCCTCGCTGGTTCATCAGGGTGCATCAGGCCCTAAACCCAGCAATCAACACCTGAGCTGAGGTCCCATGGACCAGTTATTTTTCATCTTACCTGTTCCACTTGCCTGTTCACTGTGGGGCACTCCTGGAGCAGAAGGATGGCAGGGGCTGCTCTGTGCTGGGTGCCCCCCACCCAAAGTCTGCTCCCTGGGACACTGCCACCCTGCATCCTGCCCATGGGGACCCTGCGCTTCACCTCGCATCGCATCAGCTCACTGTGGAGTCTCATGCATGGGGGCTAAGATAAGGCAACACGTTTTTCCAAACCCAGGTCCAGTGGGAGCTATAGCTATGAAGGTGGGGGTGGGGTGGAAAAAAATGGTTGTTTCTCTGTGTGGGCATGTGGTGCCTTAGTTTGTGTTGCTGTACGGTTGTGGTGAAGGCTTCCTGCATCCTGTCCCTGAAGCTATCTGCTCCTTCTGTACAGTGCTTTGTATCACAGTGGTATCATAGGGCCTCAGCCTGAACTGCCAGAAATCTGAATGTTGATGTGGAACAGGCATTATGTGACTGAGGGTTTCTGATGAAAAATGATTCCTGGCATTGGAACAGCTCAATGAAAGAAAATGTGCATATAAATGAGGAAGAATGGACATACTGTGTTGGAAACCAATCCAGCTCTGGTCTCAGCTCACAAGTTGTTAGATGTAAGAGTTTGAGCCTGCTGACACTGTGAACCCTAATTTTACTGGGTCAGAGAGAGCCCATGGTTCTGCTAAGTGTGACCTGAGTGGAGCTGTCAGCAACAGCAGTGTTTGACCTGCCTTGGAGAAAAGTGATGTGCCCAGAGAGCAGGGGTGAAACACAGGGACTGGGAGATTAAAGGGTGAGATCGCGAAAGGGGGAACGAAGAGGCAGACAGGAATTTGCTAGAAATCAGCCTCTTTTGGTTCCTCAGCTTCACAAATGCTCAAGTTCAAATGTTATGTTTTTACATTCCTTAGAAATTGCTGTGTTGTTTCGGTTTTTGTTTGTTTGTGGGCTTTTTTTTTTCCCAAGAACTCTTTTTGTCAGCTGCAGTTTTCTGTCATTAATCTCTAATTCCTGGTTAAACATCCTGAAAAATAGGGAGGGGTTTGTTCTTGTTTTACTCCCTTGGCTCTGTTGTGGGAGGACTTCATGGACGGAAGGAGGAGGGAGACATCATCTACAACTTAAACAATACTGCTATTTCATTGTGTAAATATAAGGTGAAAAGCAAACCCATGAGTTCAGCAGTTGCATGTGGCCAGCCTAATGGTAGGGGTTGGAGAAGGTCTTGAGACTGGCCTGAGGCTCAGATGCTGTTGGTAGCCTTGCTCTCACCTGCTGGTTGACTCTGGACAGTCACTTCATCATTCCATGACTCTGTGTCCTCATATAGGGACACAGTAAAATGGTGACAGTGATACTGACTTCCTTTGTAAAATTATTTAAGAATTGTTCCTAGGCCAGAACTGAGAAACAGTAGTATTTTAATTATCATTATTTTGGTTTGTAATTATGCAAGTAGGTCACCTGCTAGGTAGGACTTAGGCTTCTGCTAGAGTGAATGTTTGCAATGCTGATGGGATGTGTCCAATTCCACAGTGTAATTCTGCTGTAGGGCAATGCTCCTCCACCATCTCCCATCTACATATACATGCATATAACACATGCCTCGCCCTAACAACTTGGTGCTAGATAAAAGTTATCTACATGTTGTCGAGCAACATACCTCAGAAGTGTCTTTTCTGAAAACCACAGAGTTCACACAGATTGCAAGCGTGCAGTCCTGCATTAATAAATGGCTCTTGCTAATGCAATTAAAGCACATGGGGCTGCATCCTCATCTCAGTGACTTGGTGGCAAAGCTGCCTGCTGCATCACTAAGAACAAGAGCAGGGTGATGGAGCTGTGCTGCTCTGCTCTGGTTTGTGGCACGGGAATGATCTGCATGTTTGTGCAAGAGCTTTCAACACTCTGCTTCCTCCTGACCTCACACTTTCCCATGCAAGAGCTGTGATGGGCACATATTGTCCTTCTGGTAGGTGTACATCTGATCACGGAGTACGTGTGACTTGCTATTTGCAGTGTGAGGCAGGGAGTGCTGCTTTTAGCTGAGCCCTTCCAAAGCAGGGCTCTGTAAATTAGCTTCTCGGCACAGCACTGCTCTCTGAGTCTCACACACAAACATACATGCAGAAAATGTGCGTCTTACATTGCTGAAGGAAGGCTGACATAGGTACCCAGAAGTGTTCCCTTGCCTTATGAGTGCTGGAGTTTGGATGATGTGTGTGGTTCTGGGACCTCCTCCCTCCTGCCCCCCCACAAAAGCCTTACCTGCCCTGGTGCCTCCCTTCTCCACCAGCCGTAGCAGCCCCTTCTTCTTGAGGATGACGCTGCTTCCGATGAGGAAGCTGGAGAAGACAGCCAAACCCAGGCCAATGTAGAATCCATAATTGCTTTCCAGCCGAGTTACCCAGGAGTTATCTGAAGTTCCATTGTCCGGGACAGAATCAGCTGGGTCAGCATCGCTGATCACTTGGCACACGACCCGGTGGGAAAGGCATGAAAGCGTGAGCAGAGATCCTGTGAGACCACCATGGAGATAAAACAGCAAATTACTGATATGACTATCAACAGTGCCTCTGTTGGACTCATTCAGATGTCCCTCTGAACAGCCCCCCATGCTGTCACCTGAACAGCACATACCCACCAGCTCTTAAAAACTCAGGACACCTCTTTACTCACATGGAAATGACCAGGGGTTACGTGACATTTATGGTGTGCAGTTCAAGCAGCTCACTGACACTGAATGTGTCTGCCAGTCTGCACACTGAACTGGAAAGCCACAAGGAGCACTCTAATAATGTAATTTGAATTTCCAAATATCTATGGCAGAGTCTGTCCACCAAACATCAATGTTATGAGTTTGAAATATGCCTTATCAACACTCAGCCTTGTTGAATCAAAGGCTTTAGTGCTTTCCAGCCAACTAATCCTCGCATCTTGCCAGCTTGCCTGCAGCTTATAGCTTTGGGTTTAATGTGGAGTGATGCCAGGATTTTGTAACAGACCACACTGTGTACCGAGCGGTGCCGTGAGATTGCTCGTAAGACAACAACAGGCTTGTCCCAGACCAAAGTTTCATCTCTACGTTGCCTCTACTGTCTAATGGTTTTACTCTACCTATTTGTGGAGTGCCTGAGTGCTCATAAAGCATCCCCAAGTCCTGCCAGTGTGGAAGGACTGAAAGCAGGCACAGTTTTCTCCTGTTAACACCAAAACCACTAAATCGCCACGTCTCCAGCCAAGGTGTGCTGCTGTGTGTGGGTGGGAAAATTACTCGGTTTCTTCCTACCCTCACTCTCCTACCACACCCAGCACGTCTTTCTAATGCAATCTTCACTCTGAGTGTAGTAAAGACAGCATGACTGTGACTGTGGGGAACAGAACAGCCAGGTGGAGTGTCACAAAAGTTTCTTTGTAGTACAAGATTTTAATTTTCTGTCTGAACTCACATGGGAATTACAACACAAGTATCTGTGTCTCTGCAGGCAGCGGTATGCAATGGCTAAACTGCTCACAGTGCTGCTGGCAGCCTGGGCATGGGTCCTACCTTTTTCCTGAGCCGAGAGACTGGCTTAGATCTGCAGCTGCACCCTGTCCCTGACATATCTAGCCGAGGATTTGGATCCAAACTTTTTCTAATGGAAAAAATTCCAGTGACTTTCTAGATGAGTTTCCAAAGGTTCCCTAATGCAAAAACATCCTTGATTATGGAAATATTTCCTGGGGAACAGGGGGGCATCTTACCTCCTTGTCTGGGTGCAAGTTTCTGTGATGTGCTACTGGCCAGAAGCATAAGGGGGGAAAACCCCAAAACAAACCAAAACCCAAGAAACCCCCTAGTTTCTCTGTATCTGCTCTAAGGCTGACACAGTGCAGCACTTGCTGCTGGCAGAGCAGGCTGTGTGTGGCTTGCGGTTAAAGTGAGTTTTCCCATTTCTATACAGACCTCAAAAACCAAACAAAAAATTTAAAATAAAAAAAAAGGAAAAGAAACCCCAGACCCAGAAAACCAGAGCAGTGACAGGGAGCAGCCCCGGAGCCGGGCAGCGGGATAAGGCCGGGGGACCCCGGGCTGTCCCCCCTGT
>NW_010286794.1:0-4985 GCF_000700745.2 Antrostomus carolinensis
TTTTTCAGCCTGCTAACAAGCTGTCTTGCTACAATGATAGAATGATCTTTATAAGATAGATGTTTGAACAGTGGAGACAAAGACCGGAGAATATAAATAGCCTGCTAGTTGGAGGGGAGGAGAAGCATAACTGATTTTTCTTAGCATGAATAAATTTTTGCATTAGTGTTTTGATTTTTTTTTTTTTTTTTCCTTTTTCCTTCCACTTCCAGAATAAAGCAATTGCTACACCAGTTCAAGGAGTCTGGGACATGAGGAATAAACAGTTTCACACTGGAATTGAAATAAAGGTTTGGGCAATTGCATGCTTTGCTCCTCAGCGCCAATGCACTGAAGTTCATCTTAAGTAAGTGTGTTTCATAAAGTGGTGATTTTATTATTTATTATGTATGAAAATATTGTCATTTCATTTATTTATTTAGAATATATATTTTGTTAATTTGTTTCATGTATGGCAATACATCTTTAACAGTGCTTTAGAAGTTTTGTCTCTTTGTTTTGCATGATCCCAATACAATTTCATTGCTAGCATCATGCCATCCTCCAAATGGGACGTCCTAAAAGGAATTTATACTATCTGGCAGGTTTCTGACCAGTGAGACCTTAGGGTAGTGCTTAAGATGACTGAAATAAATTAATCATAGGTGTTTGTCACTAAGTCATCGTCTGTCTGGACTTCCATAAGGCTGTTGACACAGTCCCCCACAACATCCTTCTCTGTAAATTGGAGAGGTATGGATTTGATGGGTGGACTGTTTGATGGATGGGTCACATCCAGAGGTTAGTTGTCAACAGCACAATGTGCAGATGGAGATTGGTGACAAGTGGTGTCCCTCAGGGGTCTGTGCTGGGACCAGTACTGTTTAATATCTTCATCAGTGACATAGACAGTGGGATCAATCGCACCCTCAGCAAATCTGCAGATGACACCAAGCTGAGTGGTGTGGTTGACATGCTTGAGACAAGATGCCATCCAGAGGGACCTGGACAATCTGGAGAAGCAGGCCTGTGTGAACCTCATGAGGTTCAACAAGGCCAAGTGTGAGGTCCTGCACCTGGGTCAGGGCAACCCCTGGTATCAATACAGGCTGGGGGATGAAGGGATTGAGAGCAGCCCTATGGAGAAGGACTTGGGAGTACTGGTGGATGAAAAGCCTGATGAATGTGTGCTCACATCCCAGAAGGCCAACCATATCCTGGGCTGCATCCAGAGCAGTGTGGCCATCAGGTCAAGGGAGGGGATTCTGCCCCTCTGCTCCGCTCTGGTGAGACCTCACCTGGAACACTACATCCAGCTCTGGAACCCTCAGCACAGGAAAGACATGGACCTGTTGGAGCGGGTCCAGAGGAGGCCACAAAAATGATCAGAGGGATGGAACAGCTCTGCTGTGAAGAATGGCTGAGAGAGTTGGGGTTGTTCAGCCTGGAGAAGAGAAGGCTCCAGGGAGACCTGATTGTGGCTTTTCAATACTTAAAGGGGGCCTGTAAGAAAGATGGGGACAAACTTTTTAGCAGGGCCTGTAGTGATAGGACAAGGGGTAATGGTTTCAAACTAAAAGAGGGGAGATTTGGACTAGTAAGGAAGAATTTTTTTTTTTTACAATGAGAGCAGTGAGACCCTGGCCCAGGTTGCCCAGAGAGGTGGGAGATGCCCCATGCCTGGAAACATTCAAGGTCAAGTTGGACAGGGCTCTGAGCAACCTGATGTAGTTGAAGATATCCCTGCTCACTGCAGGGGGTTGGACTGGATGAGCTTTAAAGGTCCAACCCAAACCATTCTGTGATTCTAAGTATTTGTCAAGAGTGAAAGCTAACATATGTGTCATCTTAAGTTCTTTTCCTGGTTACATGGAATAGATTTACTCTTCAGAACTTATTGAAAAGGAAAATTTTAAAAAGTAATCCAGCTTTTTTCTAAAACTTTCTACCCTCTGCAGTTACTGTAACGTGCAAGTTTCCGTATTTGCAGGATGAGCAGGACTAGTTGTTTTGTGGAATTTCAGCATTTGAATGAATCTTTCAATTTTGGTTTCTCTGTCTTTGCATAGAACATGATTGTTGAAAGACTGTTGTTAAAAATGACATCTACCATTCTTACATCAGGGAAATTGTAGATGGATTTTCTTAATTGCTTCTTTTGCACGCAGTTGCTTTCCCTTCATGCATGGGCAAGTGCAGCTCCCACAGCTGCCCTAGTAGGTGACTCGACTGCTCTTTGGAAGGTGAATGCAAGACAGTGATTGTTCATAACAACAGTATTGCCATAACAATATTCCTTTAGATGATTTGCCAAATAGCTTCAGATTTTTTCCCTAACAAGTGGTGAGCAAACAGTGATACTCTTACTTTTCCTCCCATTGTTGTATAAGGCTGGGGACTTGTTCTCCAGGTATGTGTCAGGATCTAAGCTACCAGAGAATTTTCCCTTCCACACTGTTGCTTCTAGTGGAAATACTGCGTGGGAGTTACTCAAGTCTTCAACATAATGAGCCAAAATAAAATTATTTGATGGCTTTGATGGAGTTTGTCCTTACCATGGAAGGACATTCCTTCATTCTAGGAATATGGCTGCATCCAGGTGCATCTTATTGCCTCTTGTTACATCTTGTTGTGCAAGTTGGAACTCGGCTGCTGTAGATCTGTCAGAGTAAACACCTTCAAAATCTCTAAAAGTCTTCAAAAATCATCCTGCTTTACCTCTCAGGAGCAGGCAGAGAACCTTTCATCTTAGACACCATACTGACAGATGGGGTTCTAAATGCTACATCCAGAGCAGCGTGGGCAGCAGGTCAAGGGAGATGATTCTGCCCCTCTGCTGTTCTCTTGTGATACCCCACCTGGAGTACTGCATCCAGTTCTGGGCCCCCAACATCAGAAGGACATGGACCTACTCGAGTGAGTCCAGAGGAGGGACACAAAGATGATCTGATGGCTGGAGTACCTCTGCTATGAGGACAGGCTGAGAGAGTTGGGGCTGTTCAGCCTGGAGAAGAGAAGGCTCCAAGGAGACCCTCTAGTGACCTTCTAGTACCTGAAGGGGCTCCAGGAAGGCTGGGAGGGACTTTGGACAAGGGCAGGGAGTGACAGAACAAGGGGTGATGGCTTTAAACTGAAAGAGGGGAGATTGAGATGAGATCTGAGGAAGAAGTTCTTCACTGTGAGGGTGGTCAGACACTGGAACAGGTTGCCCAGAGAATCTGTGGCTGCTCCTCCCTGGAAGTGTTGAAGGCCAGGCTGGATGAGGCTTTGAGCAACCTGGTCTAGTGGAAGGTGTCCCTGCTGATGGCAGTGGGGTTGGAACTGGATGATCTTTAAGGTCTCTTTCAATCTGATTCTATGAAAACCTGTGCTGTTTTAGACTTGCATGTTCTGCCACTGACTCTTTCTGTCTATAGTGGTCAGTGATTGTTTTGCCAGGGAAAATGCTTAAGTGCCTATTTTCTGCAAGAGGCCAGAAGCTGCAGGGCCAAAGCTCACAGGCTGTCATGATTCATGAACATTAACAGTGAGTTTGGAAGAAACTAAATCTTCACACCCTCTCAGTGGGTAAGACTGTATTCTCTGGCACCCTTTGGTGAAGACGAGCAACTTTTTAGACACCTATGGGGGCATCCACTCCAAAATAATAAAAGGGGCTTTGTCATTGCTGATGTCAGTTAAGTGTTTCTACACAGACTCAATCATGGGTTTACTATGCTGGTCATTAAACCAAGTGCCCAAGAAGGACATCCCTGGGTGCATCTGCACTAGTGTTTTTGTTTGAATCAGGAGTGTATATTTGATGTGATGCTCCTGATGGTCACCAATTGCCATACTACATTCTGCATCAAGGAGCAGTCCAAGTGTACAGCATGGTTCTTTGGGGTTTTTTGGATAAAACTGGACTAGAGGATGTGCCTCAGCCACTAATGGTCATTCAGCCCACCACACCAGACTACAGCCACTCTGATGAAAATCCCAGAACCATGTGTGGCATGGATGTTGGTCCTTCAGCCCCAAGTACTCCACTCTACAGGACTGCACTGTGACACCTCACTACTTGCTCATCTTCCCTTTTTTTTATGAGAATAGGACTTACAGACTATTCATGCACCTTTGACTGCAGACATCTAACCTGGAGAAGCCACGACTTTGGAGAAGCCATGACTTTGGAGATGTTTTCCAGACTGAGTATACTTTGTAGAGCCCTAGACTCCTACGTTGAAGTGCTTTTGATTGTCTTGCTTTCAACAGTCACAGTGTCTTCTTGGTATCCCTTCAAAAGGAAAAAGTCAAATGCTACCATGTCAGCAAGAGCCAGGAGAAGGAGGCATGCTGCAGTGCAGGGAGCCTGAAGCAGTGTTCACTTATAAAAGCCTCTGACAAAATTGGATTGTCTCCATTTCTGACCAGTTCCATCAAAGAGTGGCTTGTAATTGCACCATCCTTGGAGAAGATTTGTCTTCACCTCCAGGATTCACCTTTTCTCTGATCTCTAGCAAGGTTTTCTTATGCATTATTATTGATGTTGTGATGAGACACAATTGCTGGTTAGTTTTTGTTGGTTGTTTTCCTTACCAAGACAAAGAACAAACTCCACGTAGCACCACATGGAAGTATGGTAGAGCAGGCTGTCCAAAGTGGATTTGTTTTGGGTTTTTTTTTTTTTTTCAAAAAGTAGCTTATACTGTATCTCCTGTAGAAAGATCACATAAGGTGGAATTTGCTTTGGAAACAAAGTTTTTAGTAATGGTGTTATTTATACAGTGCATTTCCTCACCTTCCTCTGTCTTCCCTTCAGTGACTACAGAGGCACAGTCAATTAAAGATGTGTTTGAGGTAAATTCTCAGGTTTTTGAACAGCACAACTTTAACAGGATTGTTCCATTAAAAATAAGAACCAAAAAATCAAGATGAATTTTGCTACCTGAGATTCTAATGTATTTATTTATATCCTTTAGGTCCTTTACAGAACAACTGAGGAAGATTTCCAGAGATGCAGGAAT
>NW_010286794.1:4999-9844 GCF_000700745.2 Antrostomus carolinensis
GGGGCAGCCGTGCTTCTGTAAATACGCGCAGGGAGCTGACAGCGTGGAGCCCATGTTCAGACATCTCAAGAACACTTACACTGGGCTGCAGCTGGTTGTAGTAATTTTGCCAGGAAAAACCCCAGTTTATGGTCAGTAACTGCAAATCATGAGCATGTGTTTCAGTCACAATTTCATGGTTTTTCTTTTTTTTTTCTGTGAAGTGTCTGATTGAGAGAAGTTTAATTCTGGTTGAACTATATAAATCCCTTTTAAGAAATGGGCTACAAATTAATTTTATTCTTATTCTTGTGCTGCATGATGTTTTATATTGAGACCTTAATTCTTTTCATTATTTTTGTCTATGCTTTTAACTTGCTTTTCCACATTCTTCCTGTTGGTTGCATTTGAAATGCCGTTTGTGAGTGAGAAAGCTAAACCAGGGCTTTTGTGAAATGGATGAAACTGATATACAGTGGATTAAAATATACTTACTGTAATTTGTCTGCTAAAAATTCCAACTGATTGAAGAAGTAATGAACTCAAGAACCATGTAGCTTTTAGAACATCTTTGCTTATTCATGCCATCACCCTTTGGCAAAAAAAAAGTTGAGTGAAGGAGAAGATTTTTGCCCATCAATTTTTTTCCTATTTCAGTTTTCTAACTCTTCAGTTGCAAGGACACAGATGCATGAAAGGTGAAAACTCAGCAACTTAAACTGTTTGTTTGGAAACAGATCGAAAATTAGTGCATTTTACATAGCACATACACATTTTGATATGTTTTAGATAAAGCATGCATTTTGGTTTTGACTTGCCCCTTCCTATAGGCAAGACTGCTTGTTTTCCTATGCTGCCTTCCTCCTTTTTTCACTTACTTTACTTAATTGCAGCATCATCCACTATTTTTCTCCCATACCTTCATGAACACTGTCTTGTCTAATGGCTCAGATCTACAAAGCAGCTGCAGATTTGTTTTATCCCATCCCACCCCTCACCAGTTTAATATAGCAGAAAATAATTTCCTAACTTTCTTTTCCCAAGATGTCATGTAAGACAAAAAGAGAGATTAAAAAAGGAACCTTAATGAAGTAGCATCTTTTTTCCCCCTTGAATTCAGCCTTGCGAAGTGGCTTATCTCTAATTTGTTAAATAGAATTTCAGTGCAAAATGACATTTTCACTTTTCTGCTTGGCATTGAAAGGGGACTGTTTCCTTTACTTAACTACTCAGGGGATGTGGTACCAGTCTCATCTGCTTTCCTTGTCATTATCTTTAATTATAGTTTTTTCTGCCCTCTATAATCATCTCTCTTTATTTTCTCCTTACATTCTTCTATACTCTTGCACTACTTATACCACAGTCTTGTCTTTTCTTCTCCTCTTACCCTGCTGCTCAAAAAGCCTCTTTCCATCTCCTGATGCCAAAAGGGTGTTGCTTTCTCTGAGCCTGTCTGGGAGCCTAAATTTCTTCTTTTCCTGAGTGTAAGAGTATGGGTCTTCTAAACCTTTAATTCTCACTTTTATTTATTAAATTTGTTTTAAACTTTTGAACAGTTCTGAATTAGTTTCTTTTGGAGGTTTTATAGGCCATCCTTTGCTAAACTGGCTATTTGTGATAAAATTGCAGTGATTAACTGATAAACTGGTTGGCTGAATATTACTCAGCATGTTACTATTAGGTTTGCCTTACTAGTCCATTGTTTAATAACCAAACAAGTGCTCATCATCCTGATATTATCCACATTACCTACTTCATTAACCAAAGGTTCTTCCATGCTGATGATAAAACACTGTAATTCTAAAATAACAATTAGTGTAACTTAAAAAAAAAAAAAGTTAAAATAAGCCAACAGTGCCTTTAGTTATATTGAGGACCCAGTTACCGCACTACTCTAGGAGTAGTTAAGTGTCAGTGGATTAATGCCTCCTACATTTTGATTTGCAATATGCAGAATTGTTTTGTTTTGTTTTGTTTTGACTTTGTTTTGCAGCGGAGGTGAAGCGTGTTGGTGACACTGTGCTGGGTATGGCTACGCAATGCGTTCAGATGAAAAACGTGCAAAGAACAACACCGCAAACTCTGTCTAACCTTTGCTTGAAAATAAATGTCAAATTAGGAGGCGTAAATAATATCCTCCTGCCGCAGGGAAGGTAAGGCATCTTTCAGAGAGGAAGAGGGTATGGTGTTGTAAAGAGAATGAACGTTATATTAAGATAACTGGGTGCTTTTAGCTGTAAACGTAGCACTGTAGTTTAAGTGACTCTTCAGACAAACTATCTTTTGGCTTCTAATATATAGTCCTGCAAAAGTTAGGTTACAAAGACTGGAGAGGAATACTTGTTCCAGTTGATATTTATAGTAAAAGTATTGTTATTGGTCTGACTATTGAAGTATACAACTTTAATTTCAGTGAAAAATTTATGATATTTTATTTGCCTTGAATTTTCAGGAAAAAATAGAGACCATCTTGAGTAGTAGTGCCTTTTCCTTTATAGCTTAATTGTAGTGGAGATTTTTCATTTTTTTGTATGTCTTAGTTTACATTGACATCTAAAAAAGAAAAAAATGGGAACAGAAAACACAAATTGGTTTCCAGCTCCAGTTTACCTTGCAATTTCTTATTTATATTACATTGATGAGTTTTAGTTATACTGTGACTATATTCTGTGAACCTGATCTAGTGGAAGGTGTCCCTGCTGATGGCAGGGGGATTGGAACTAGATGATCTTTAATGTCCCTTCCAATCCAAACCATTCTATGATTCCATGATTCTATGATTCTATGAAGTTGCATTGGTACCATTGAATTCCGTTATCTGATGTGTCACTGCAGTCCTGAATATGTTTGAGTGGGAGAGAAATAAATACCTTTTTGTTTGTAAAAAATCCAAGGGATCCTGCTGTTAAAGACTTGATGTGGTTTGTCTATCATCTTAAAAAAAAAAAAAGTTCTTAAATTGGAACTTTTCATCAGTTTTATTGAAAAATCAGTTATAAGAAATTGCAGTGAAAAAATGAACGTAACACAGTTTGTTTTGCCTTACCTGTGCAGGAGAGAGAAGGCAAGCATAAAGATATCTAAAGTTACTTTAATCAAAATTAACAACGAGGTTTCTAGGTTTCTACATCAGTAAGAATTTGGACGATCATTGCATTTCAAGTTGTAGAGAGAAAGCTCAGGGAATAACCTGCTACGTCATTCTTGGGAGTCTGTTTCAAAGAAGTCAACATTCTGTTTTGCACAGATAAGGAAATTTTTGCTTCAGTGTATATAGGCTAGTCAGGAGGCAGCTGCTGAAAAATAATCCAGCAACAAGTACTTTTAGGGAGGAGAAGAAAATAACACCTTATCAGAAGGGATATATATTTTGTGTGTCTTGTTAAATTCTATTTATTGAACTAAATATACTCCATCTTGTTGGAGACTCCTATTAAAGCATCTTAAAATCATCATGTTCCAGAGCATGCATTTCAAAAAGGCACAGTGTTTTTTATGTTGTTTTTTTTGTTTTTCAAAAAGGAGTTAAAGATACTCCTGTGGAAAAAAAAAACCAGAAACACACACACACACACCATATAAGTAGTTTTATGCAGGATTCATGAACATAAGGTCTCTGTTAAGCAGCATGAGTTGACAACAATAATATGGCCAGAAAGTTGAATTCTGCTTATTATGCCAATAAATTATACATTCATAAAAATGGAGTTAAAAGGTGAAAATGGAATTTGAATGTGGGGGGGGGGGGGGGGGAAGGCTCCACACAACAGCTAGGTGTTCTGGAAAAGTGCAGGTTTGGGGTATTTAAAACAGAACTCTAATTATTATTTTCTGTTGGTTGAGGGGATGGGAGTAGAACAGCTTTTTAGTATTGTAATTGCAAGTTACCTTGTTACAGTTACCTTCAAATTTCTTTATAGAGAAAGGCTGAAACCAGCTGAATCTATCTGCATAACCATTCCCCCACACACCCACATACACATGAAATAATTCTGGTGGCCTAAGATTTCCTGTTTAAAATTGTTTTATTAAGGAATAGCGTTGAAGCTTAAAACTTCCAGTGTAGTGTTTTGGTGTTCTACTCTTGATGGAGTGGATGAATATCTTCATTTAAAGGTTTGTTTAAAAATTTGAAGCATAGTTTTTAAAAAAAGTCTGCTTTAAAAAGAATACACATTATATCCACAGTTTTTGGACTTCCTTCCAATGCTAGTTTTTTTGTTCAGAAGCAAAATCATAGCATCTGTGTACGCACACAGTCCTTGAATTTTCTCAGATGCTATTTGATGCTAAGGAATCAACTTTTATTCTTTTTCTATGGTCTAATTAATAAAGGCTGCAATTCTCCACGTTAAAAAAATAAATAAATAAAAAAGGTTGTTTGATTTTATTTTTTTTTTAAACTTATTTTAGTGAAAAGTAACAATTAGCTCTGCTTTAAAAATATGCCTAAGTATTTAGTATGAGAACCCTAATCAGGACTTCTAATGACTGTCACAATACAAGCGACCAACTCTGATCAGGTGCAAATTGTTGACTAATTCACTGTGAGAGTACAGAGTGCTGTTTACTTGAATTATAACGTGCTTTATTAAGTGTAAGCCTTGCTGCTTTTACAAATTTGTTTTCTCTTTATCAGACCACCGGTATTTCAACAGCCTGTCATATTCCTTGGTGCAGATGTAACTCATCCACCAGCTGGAGATGGAAAAAAGCCTTCCATTGCTGCAGTGAGTAAATTGTGTCATGATCTTTAACCCCTACTCACTCCTGCTGCTCAGCTTTAATGCATTTTATTACTTTCAATTCTTTTGCAGTCCATTTCTTCTGATTGCCTAATTATAGTATTATAAATTATTTTTTCAG
>NW_010286794.1:9860-18636 GCF_000700745.2 Antrostomus carolinensis
TAATGAAACTTTGGAGAGCTTGCTCCGATGCTAATTACTTAGATGTTTGTGTGAGCTTGTAAAATGCCTGAGCTGCTAATACACAGAGGAGCTTTTCCACTAGCTGATATTTATCAGCAAACTATAATAAGCTGGTGCATGTTTAAGTCTGCTTTTTCACCAGTTAAAAATGTTAAGAATTTATTCATTACTGATAGGGAACTAGGTTGACTCAGTTGTGGTTTTTGGGGATTCAAGCTCCCTGACAACACCAAATGTGCAGTAGTGTCTTGGAAATGTACTCCTGGAATACAGGGAATGGCCTTTGACTTGCTTTATGTCAAACACCTGTAATGGCTGCTCTGGCTTATTTAATAATTAAGATCCTCTGTGACAATATCTGCAGCATCTTAGCCTGTGGTGCTAAATAAACAAATACTATTTTTTAAAAAGTTACACACACATGTCTGGGGAAATCAGGTGGAGACCAGGTGTGCTTAGTTGTGATTTTTGACATACGGATTTTGAGGGGTTTTTTGTTTGCCTGTTTATTTTTAAGTCCCATGCCACTTTTACAATATATGAATTTTGATGTTTCACAAACAGAAAAATCCCTTCCCCTAGACAGTGGTGTCTGTTTGGTGTAGACATTTCTCTGGTGCCTCACCATTTCAGTTTTATGGATTCATCCATGGTGTCCCAGAAAAGCACTTGATCTTCAGGAGTTCAAGTTCCTGTGCTGCAGTCCTGACTAAATCAATGGGTTCATGGTATCAGTGTTCCAAATTATTATTTTTTTTTAACTGTATGTAGGTGCCAATAGGAAATTAGTCTTTTAGACTTGAAATAAGTTTTCCATTCAGCTGGGAATGTTTCCATAGGTAGACTAAACTCAAAGCTCTCTCCCAGCACGACATGATTTTGACGACATCTTTGCTAGGTCATCCCCTTAGTTTACAAGATACTGTTAAAAAGTGCAGTTATCTTCATGAAATAACTTTATTAAAGTGCATTTAAGCTTTGTTTGATACAAATTGGGTTTTTTTCCACAGGTTGTAGGAAGCATGGATGCTCATCCTAATCGATACTGTGCCACTGTTCGGGTCCAGCAGCACCGCCAAGAAATCATCCAAGATTTGGCTGCCATGGTCAGGGAGTTGCTTATTCAGTTCTACAAATCAACCAGATTTAAACCAACTCGTATAATCTTCTACAGAGATGGTGTTTCTGAGGGGCAGTTTCAACAGGTTATATTTTTCTTTTTGAGATTTTGATACTTAGTTTTCTGGTAGTAATGTAGTTTTATGTCGTTTGAGTTGTGAAAAGAAGTATACCCTCAACAAATCTTCCCTCAACAAATTTATTGTATTCAAACAAAGCAGAGCAGGAAACGTGTTTTCATATTTTTAATTAAGGTTTTTTAAATACTTTTCCTCTTTAAAATATTTCCCTTTGCAAAATTATAAATGATAAAATATAGCTTTAGCATTCAATTTCTGTTCAACATCTGTGACCTATTCAAGATACATTAGTCAAACTGTGTCCCATTAAACTTGGGACAGGAAACGAAACCTAAGTATAAGCTAGTTTTCCTACTTTTTTAATCAGGATTAATAAATGCTCTGTTTTCACGCTGTCACTTTTCATTCATTCCCAGTAAAATTCAGCAGATACTTTCTTGTATTTATTTTGTTTGCTTACAAGTACAATATTTTATGAAATATTTTTTCATATATTTTAAAGATATTTACATATGCTTTCCTTTACAGTATTTTTATATGTGAATTAAAATATACAGAACTTAGTCACTTTCTCAAAAGCCAAAGAGAAGGTTACTTAGTAAACTTGAATTAATAACTTTAATCTTTATATGAACTTTTGATGATTTTTTTTCCCCATTTATCACTGTTTTTCACTGAATTTTTAATTTATAATTAACCTGAATACCAAATCATTGCTTTTTGTTTTATTGTGCTTCCCTCTGTCTCAGATTTTATTGATGCCTGTAGTCCTGCATGAGACTTCACAAAGCTGGGAAAGAGCGTGCCGTTGAGCAATTCTGGATTTTGTCC
Organism: Antrostomus carolinensis; assembly: GCF_000700745.2. Taxonomy (NCBI): domain Eukaryota; kingdom Metazoa; phylum Chordata; class Aves; order Caprimulgiformes; family Caprimulgidae; genus Antrostomus; species Antrostomus carolinensis. The sequence continues at coordinate 11,912 of NW_010286794.1, forward strand.
CTTGTACTAGTCTGAAAAATAATTAGTCTGTTGTATATTCAACAGCCTAATTAAATGTTCATTTGTTTTTGGCAGTTAAAAAGATTTTGACGTACAGCTTATTAGTCCAAGCCTCATGCTTGGAGCTGAACAGATAGGGAACTAGCTCTCTACTGGCACAAGAAACTGGTGATCTAATTTGTTCTCATTAAGTGAAGAAGTTAAAGTTTGATCCTGCATGCTTTGACATCTCATTAGCCTGAGTGACAATGCGAGAAGGAACAGGATAAGAGTAATCTGGAAGATAGCTATCTCTCATATTTATCATGCATCTCTGTGTTTATGATTCAGGTTCTCCATCATGAATTGCTGGCTATCAGAGAAGCATGCATTAAACTAGAAAAGGATTACCAGCCTGGAATTACGTTTATAGTTGTGCAGAAAAGGCATCACACCAGACTCTTCTGTACAGATAAAAATGAACGGGTATGTTCTAATGGTGACCAGCAAGTATCTAGCAGGCAGCCAAGTTACCTATTACTTACTGCTTATTTAGGCAGTGAGAGACTTGTTTGAGTAACTACATAACATTGTGTGTGGGATCTTTTGACCTTGAAAGGAAAACCTTCATTTTCTGACCCATATACTAAACTAGCAAGAAACTTCTGTGAAATGTCAGCAGGATGTGTGTTTCAACAAATCTGTCCATCCTTTTTTTAAGTTCAACAAAGTTTTCAGGTTTCTTTTGAGTTTTTTTTATTGTCTCAGGATGGATCCTCAAGGGTTGAGATTGATCCGAGTAGCGTAGGGTTCATAATGTAAAGGACTACATCTGGAACAGCTACCTTGAGCACTCTTTGTTGTAAATGGAGATCTGTTTGGTATTATTTCCAACACACTTTAAGGCACTTTTCATCTGATTCTAGTGCTAGTAAGTTCACTGGTTTGGTTGCCACTGAGTACAGAGTGACTGTTGGGTTACCAGCTGAGATGTAGACACCTGCACAGTAGACACTGAAATTGTTAGGTAAGGTGAACCCTACACTTCAAGAAATCTGTCTTTTCCATTAATGCTACCTTTAATGTAACTTATGTGTCTGATGTCTTGGACACATGGAATTTGGTTTGGGCATATCAAGTGTCACAGCACGTTACTTGTAGTACTGAACATCTCAAATTGTTTTATGAGTGTTTCATAGTTGGTTTTGTATCTATATGAAGTAGGTGTAGAAATATTTTATTAGCCTTTCTGAGTGGAGAAGGAGACTCTTCAAGTCCAGGATGGAATAATGGCTGTAAATGAAGAATTCCTAATGGCAAACCTCTGTTCACAGACAGTTTTTCATGTTCTTTTTCCTTCTGTCAGGCTTCTCTGTGTGAGCATTGGAAGCCCACTAGGCTTGAAGGCAATAATTAATAACTTTCAGTGTTGACATGAAGGTGATTTTTATATTGATAACATGCTATAATTCCAGTTGTTAAATTGTTTTAAACTAAAGAGTATTTTAAAGTTCTGCTTTGAAGGGGTTTTGAGGGAAGAGGAGGCCTGTCTTACAACTACGGATTGTCCTCTTTCAGGTATAAACAAGAAAAGTTAGAGAGAAATAACCTGCTCTGGAATAGGAAGGTGAAAGGAATTTGACAAATCAGTTGCAGAAAAATCTTTTTACATTAATCAGAAAAGCTAAACTTTGTAGGTAACTTCTAAGAAGATTTTGCAGCTCATCTTTTTTCTTCCTAGTAGAAACACTCCAGATTTTAATCTAAACAAAATTTCAGTTTTGCCCATTCTTTCTTACTTTCTGCTTTTTATGGATTTTTTTTTCCTTGTGTGTTTTTCCTTACTATATGGCTGAAAAGAAAAAATTTTGTGTGTACCATACTACATTTGCATTTTGTGTTCATGCAGGTTGGAAAAAGCGGAAACATTCCAGCTGGTACCACAGTGGACACAAAAATCACCCATCCATCAGAGTTTGACTTTTACCTGTGTAGTCATGCTGGTATTCAGGTACAGCATTTTCTGGGGGATGGTAACTTTCAAAGATAACACTGGCTGTTGGTATTTCCCACGTTCTTTGCACAAGAAACAAAGGGTACAACAACTTCCACCTGTGTATTTTGGCTTTTCATCTGTGCTGTGCACAGAGCTCTTCTGTCATTGTTAAAATCTAAAATAGATAATGAAATGAAACAGTTATGAAGCACGCCTTGTTCATTTAGTTTCTTGTGCTTCTCTCTTGTCTGTGTGCTACTTGGAATGGTAGCAAGGTAGTTGGGCCGTTTTACATAGGTGCCTGTTGCATTAAGTTCTCTTGAAAAGTGCATCCAGTTCCTAGGAAACACTTAATATGTTTAGATTACATCGTCATAGTTTCACACTTTCTTATGATTTCTTCTTCTCAGTCAGAAACAGAAGCTATTAAACAAAAACAAAGTCAAAAGTCAAAATTTAATATCTGGAAAAAAGCTTATTTAGCAGGGGCACAGGTTAGATTGCTGTTAGCTATTAATGTTTTGCTGAAAGCTACTTTAGGGGATGGCTTTTTGTCAGATGTAAGTTTCACAAGATAAAAGTGCATTTCAATAAGATCATTTAATTTTAGTAACAGGGATAGAATTCTAGAAAATGCAGTCCTATCCAGAAATGCAAAGGGTTTAGTTATATGGGGAGCAAGGAGGGAAATTGTTTGCCTTTTTAAAGGAAGAATTTGCTGAAGTATGTGGAATTACTCACATATGATTTTTGAGGAGGTGGCTGGTTACGCTGCAGTTCACCTGCAGAGGTGGAAATTTCAAGAGAGATTTTTGAAATGCTGACATGCTGTGTGATCTGCCTTCAGGGAACAAGCAGACCTTCTCATTACCATGTCCTCTGGGATGACAATCGTTTCTCTTCGGATGAGCTGCAGATTCTTACCTACCAGCTGTGTCATACGTACGTACGCTGTACTCGTTCCGTTTCCATCCCTGCACCAGCGTATTACGCGCACCTGGTTGCCTTCAGAGCCAGGTATCATCTGGTGGATAAAGAACACGATAGGTGAGTTGCATAGTTTTGAATTATTACCAAACTTGAGACAAAGCAGGAAGGAAGTGGGCTTGTTAATTCTGGGGTCAGTAGTACCCTCAGTTAGCAGTTTGAGGATACATTTGGTCTTAAATTTGGCCTATAATTACACTGAATCGTGGAAAAAAGCAGATGATGTAATGTAAATTAATGAGAATTTTAGGTATGTTTCACAGTATTAATGTGATAGACTAGTTGCTGTTATTTATTTTTATATAGTAAGGAGTGCTCATTATACTTCTGTTAACATACCAAGAATGCTTTGGATTTAGAAATTAAAACCTTATCACGGGGACATTACTATTCAAAGCCTGCACGCTTCTGTGCTTTCTTCTGTTTCAGAACTTCAGTGGTGTTTTAAGGGTAATTAACTTTTGACTGTTCCGTTCAAAGGAAATGAATGAGTTGGAAACATATTAGGCAAAGAAAGGCAGATTAAATAGGGTTTCTCTTCCCTTCCAACCTGTTTTTTTTTTTTCCCCCACCTCCCTTCTCTTTCAGTGCTGAAGGAAGCCACACTTCTGGTCAGAGTAATGGCAGAGATCATCAAGCACTTGCTAAAGCAGTTCAAGTTCATCAGGACACGTTGCGCACTATGTACTTTGCTTGACATGTTTTAATGTTTAGCGACTCAGTACAATACAGAGTTGGATTCACACGAGACCAGCTGCACTTAGACCAACAGTTGCCCAAGCTACAGTGACAGCCAGCAATGAGTGATGCATCTTAATTTTTTCCTTTCCCATTTGCAAGAAAGCCTTCCGTCCAGAATTTCAGACTTGATTACAAACTGCATTCTTGTACCAAACCCCACTATTGTTGGAAATGTGGTTTGCCAAAAATCTCTAAACTGTTTGGTATAAAACAGACCCATATTTTATAATTAAATCAAGAGCTGTGATCTCAGGGCTTAGGGAGGAAAAAAAAAAACCAACAACCCAACCCACAAAATTCCTCATTCAGTTTACTATTCATTGAATTAAGCTTTTAATAATTTGGAAAGATCTAATTCATACTAAAGTTTGATGGGCTAAAATGCTGTGAATTAGCTTTTAATACAAAGAAAAGCAAAGCATTTTTTGACTATTTATGAAGCCTTGATTATTCTAGATGCATTTACAAAATTTTTATTTTCAAAAGAAAATAGTGATAAAATTCTGGTTTTCAACTGTCTTATAAAGTTTATTCTCTGTGTGTCTAAGGGCAAATGTATTTTCTGAAGCTTATTCTTGAATGTTTTTTATTGTGCTGCATTTGAAAATGTTTTTCATAGACTAAAGAATTTAAAAAAAAAAAAAAAAGAATGAACTTGTACCTAAGCTTTTAATAGGTCCAGTTAGATTGGCAAAAGAAAACGTGCCATTTAAAAAAAAAAAAAAATTGAAAAGAATTTTTTTTTTTTTTAAATCATACTGACAACTAACTTTAGAAATTGTCATACAGGACTGTGACACTTACTTTCCAAAGTCTCTAAAGAATACGGGTCTGTGGTGATAAATACAGTACAATCCTTTTTCACTGTTGTTTGAGTTAATGTAAATTTTATATATGTTTCACAGTATTAATGTGATAGACTAGATGCTATTATTTATTTTTATTTACTAAGGAGTGCTCATTATACTTCTGTTAACATATCAACAATGCTTCGGATTTAGAAATTAAAACCTCATCGCGGGGACATTACTATTCAGATGCAAAAATATGCAATTGACTTTGATGTGAGAGTTTGGAGATACATACAGTGTATATTGTATAGCTTGTAATTTGTAGAAAGGCTTTTCAAGCGTGCACACAACGTGGCAGGTTTTACCTGTGCAGTTCAGAGACGCACACGAGACCAACATTCTACGTTCATTCAAGCACAAACCAATTGTATTTTATTTATATGTTGAATATTGGGGAAGCAGGAGCTCTAGTAGAGGAGAGTGTCTCACTGTTTGTCATTTAGACAAAAGTCAGAGAATCTATGCAGTAAAGATAAATCTTAGGAAACTGAAGTTTACTTACAAAGGGAGGTGAAACTCTCTTCGTTATGCATAAAGTCAATAGTAAATGTGAGAGTTTTTGCCGTTCTCTTAGGAGAAGCATTAATTAAAACTGATGATTATTAGACAAACGCTTCTGTTAGTTTGCACACTGGGTTCATAAAAAAACCAAACCATAATACATATATAAACCATTGCACTAATTACGATGCCACAAGCAGGTTTAGAAAACAAATGGAAAAAGCCCAGGAAACTTGTTTATGCTGACCTTGATTTTGTGTGTTTTTCATAGGATAACTGAAATAACATGCTAAGAGGCAGGTTTTTAAGATGTCATTCTCTTCCACTGATTCATTCTGCTTTGTCTTTTCTCTTTTCTCTTAGCAGATGCTCAGTCACTGTTTACCTCTAGCCACTGAGTCGCTTTAACCAGTACAGAGGTGTTTGCCATATAGCGGATAGACAAGAACCGGGTGCTGTTGAATAAGCTAGAAAATGCCCAACCTTTGCTGCATAAAGAGTTGTAGGTACATAACTGTGCAAATCAGATCTTCACCTCATAGCAGTGTGTTGGTTATCAGTGTTGTTTAGGTGAAATAACGATGTAAAACCTATTAATAGATGAATTGTATTTGTATTATTCTAATTTGGTGATTAGGCTGCTGGGTCAGATTTTCTTCTTGGTCATAGTTCTGTAAATCCCGATTTGAAATTATGCTGGGATGGCAGAAAGCAAATTCCAGGTCGCATTGTCGATCTTTCTGCATTCCAGCCAGGCTGTACATACCTCCCCTAAAGTACCACTAAACTGCAGAACCTTTCCTGAGAGGTTGCAGAATTCAGTGAAGATTTTAATTTGGCAGAGTTTTATATAAGAATTATTTTTTTATGTGAATTATTGGTAACAAATAGGAAAAAGATCAACCCTTTTAAGATGCCATTTAGTTTATTTGCTCTTTGTTATGCAGAGACCTCTTGGATGTGAACTTCATCCTCCTCTTCCCTCTCTGGGCAGATCTGGAATAAATGACTTTATGCAGGTGGTCAGATGGGGTGAGGAGGGCAGAATCTGTCTTGACCACAAATCTTAGTTCTGAAGCAGACTGTGGGACTTCACTGCATCCTGTTGGGGATGTATCCTTTGGGCTGGAATAGTCACTGCAGCTCCTTTTTGTGAGAAAGGAGTATTAGGCAGATCCTTAATCTGAGAGTAGCTGTTGACTGTGTATCCTCTTGGAATGAACAGAAATTTTGTGTAGCTTTCCTTCCCTGAGCATGAAGAACTTGGGATGGTTCTATGCATTTCAGGCTAGGGACAGGTTTACCTTTTATAGATCTTCTTAAGCCCCTAATACTGCTAATTATTTATGGCTTGATTTTTTCCCTCCTTTCCCCTACCCTTCCACCTCCCACAAGTGGGGAATTAGTGAATAATTTAAAGCCTTTTTCTAAAAAACCTTTTGATTAATGACATACTATTAAAAGTACAGCATGCTATAAGTCCAGCAGCTACCTTTCTGGGAATATTTTTAATATAAATTATGCATTTAAAAATGTCTTCTGTCAGGGAAAAAAAAAATCCCCATAAACACCTAAAACCCCACTCTTTTTTCCCCTTACCTCTTGTGTGTCTTGTAAGAACAGCAATATCTCAGGTAAACACAAAGCTCAAGACGTCTCTATCTCACCCA
>NW_010286794.1:18654-25851 GCF_000700745.2 Antrostomus carolinensis
CTGCTGTTGAAGTCGCAGTTGAGGTTGACAGTTATAACCACTAAGTCACTATGCAGCTCAGGTCAGCAATAACCAAATGTGCGTTACCCTCTGGCAGTTATTTTGGGGTTTTTTGTTTGTTTGTTTGTTTTCTCAGCCCATGCAGAGGAGTTGTGTGGCTCCTGTTGTGAAAGAGCCCTGGGCAGGACCTCATCCCTTGCCTTCCTCTCCGTTATATGTTCCTGGCAGTGACCTTTTGCTTGAATTCGGTCGTTGGTGCAGGTGGTCCTAGTGCTTAGCAGTCTGAAAACTGAGAGTAATTGCACCCTGGTGACAAAAATATCTTATTTTCATTGTGGACATGAGCAGTGTGATGGTCAAACTGACCACTGCCTGTACTGCAGTATTGATTTTATTTTAAAGGAGTGTGCTTGAGAGACAAACAGATGTTATTCATGAGTTGCCTGTTAGGGATTAATTTTCTCATGAGGTTTTTTTTTAATTAATGGAAATGGTAACACTATTGAAACAAAAAATATTCAAAGATTAAAACTGGTTGTGGAATCTCTGTCCTTGGAGAGGCTCAAACTTGGCTGGACAGGTCCCTGCGCAGTCTCAGCTTGCTGGACCAGATGTCTCCAGAGAGCCCTTCCAAAGCACGTGGTTCTGTAGCAACCCCCCAAAAACCAGCAGCAGCAAATACAAGGTGCTTCTGTTGGGAGGTGAAAAATAATATCGACAAAGATAAAATACTTAAAAGATGTTTTTTGGTTGTTTTTTTTTATGTAGGAGATAATAATGCAATAATTAGGCTTGCTTAGTTTTGGAAATTTCTGCCCCAGTGGCTGAATATTGTAACGTGTCCACTCCACCTCTTCTAGCACCCAGGAAACAGAGTTGAGCCGATCCTTAAGAGGAAATGTCCTGTTGAGAAGTGTTGGAAGCAGGTGGATTTGTCTCTGCCTTATGTGAGTTTGACATTCGAGACAGCCCTATGCAATCTTAACACTTTTAGTTTGTATATATGCACTGAAGTACCGAGTGAGATCACTTGTTTTTATTAGAACTCCTCATTTTGTCTTGGTTTGGGTTAGAATATTTCAGTAACCATATTTCACTTGCTGAATTACAATCAGTGATCTTCCATGTTACAGAAGCTTTGGCATATTCATTTCCTTGTTTCTAGATTTGTCAGGTTTTGGGTGAGTCATTAGGGAAAGGTGTTGTGTCTTCATCTGCTGGAGCCAGCATGGAAAATTCACAGGAAACCTTGATGCTTAAAACAAAGAATGTGTAATAAATATTTCTGATCTTCATCCAGGCCTCCAGGCAACGTTCCTTGATTGTAAAAGCAAACAGGTTGCGAAGGGTTGGCTTTGATTCTGACTCTGTCAACAGAGCCTTCGCTCTGCAGCCTTTGTCCGTTTTTAACATCGTGTTCAGATGTTAGTAGATCCTTTTTATAACTAAAACAAGAGAGAATATTTCCACAAGGATTTTTAAATTCAGCTTTAGAAGGGTAGGTGTGGGAGTTCAGGTTTTTGTGTGCCCAGGTTACTTTCTGAAAAGGCTGAACTTTCTAGGTGAGTTAAGATGTTTCTGAAGCTTTTATCTCAAGCTGAAGGTGTACGTGCACAAAGGCTTTCTGTGAAATAGAAGTTTGGGATCTGGAGGGCTTTGAACGTTGCTGCCAGTGCTGTTTTCTCTACTGTGGCAGTAGATTCCTCAAATACAGTGGTCATGTGCATCAGGAACCCCCTCGTCCTTCTCATGCCAACGAGTCTCTCAAATTTAACTGAGAGCAATGATGGGAGGACGGTCTGCGTTAACCCTCCCCAGCCAGACTCAGTGGATTGCTCTGGGCTTCTTAGTGTACGTGCAGATTGTTTCTTTTTGAGGAAGAACGTTGATATTTAGAGGTGAGAACAGGTTGGTTCTGCAGGTCACGCTGATTCAAAACTACAAGAACTAGAAGTGCAGTTGGAGCATTTGGAGATCTAGATGGACATACTTGCCTCTTGACATTCTCCAGTAAACATCTCTGGTGGCATTGATAGCCCATAAGGGACTTTATTATTATTATTTTTTTTAAGAGATCTTTTACACATTACTTAAATGAATGTAAAAAAAAGTTCTCACTCAGTTTTTTTCACACTCGATACCAGTGTAACAAAATAACTTTTTTTCCTATTTTTTTTAATACGCTTCTCCAGTAGCATCTCTCTTTGTGTATTTGTCCTGCCAGCGTGTCTTGCTCAATTTCTAATGCAGGTCAGTACATTTAATTATTTTAATTTTTTTTTAACTTTTATATTACATTTGGTAACCTGCTTCTTGATGCATCTGTGCAGTCTTTTCTAAGGAAAACTTCAAGTAGAAGGTAATTGCACTGATTATTTTTTTTTTTTAAACTCCCTTTTTACTGTAAGGCTTCTTTTTTGCATCTGCTGTAGCTGTTTGAAAATACTGTAAATAATGCAATATATAGCAAATACTGAAATGCTGTGGATACCATTCCTTGTTGTTCTGATATTTTTAGGAATACTGCCATATTTTACAGTATTGAGACACAAACTTTGGTTTTAAATGTTGTTATACTTCCTCTTTGCATTACGAATCCAAGGGCACAGTTGCTTTATGACAGTGGAAATATTTAGGGTTCATCTGAATTTATAAAGTATTTCTTCCTTCTTTCCTCTATGCACGTTTCTCCCACCCCATAAAGATACAAAGACAGTTTTTAAGCTACCAATGTGCTTGTTGTCTGTGCAACGTTCCAATGCCAACCTGTGACGTCGCCGTTAGATGACGTAACGGCGTTAACGTAATATCTGGACTATCAGCTGTAGCTCTTGTGCGTTCTCGCTTCTTCCATCATCTCATTCTTGTGTCATATGAAGAAGAACCTCTCTGTGTGCCAGAATTAGTGAAATAATAAGGATTTGGGATCCAAGTTACCATGTCTTGAGCTCTCTCCCTCCGTGGGTGTGAGGTTGTTGCGTGCAGTAGATGTTTTAGTGCTCTGAACTAAGAAATAGCGTTGTCTCTCTGCCCACATGAGAAAGCCATCAATCTCCAATCCATCAGTGATTGCCTTTTGCTTCTGTAACCCTTGGGGACAGGGGAGACCTAAATTCCAGCCCCGTCGTCTAGCGTTAGGATGGGAATCAGCAAGTTTTGCCTCCTGTTTCTGAGGGTTAATGACTGGAAAGATTCATTCCTCTGAGATGGTTTTAATACGGAGGGTATTGAGGGGTGGGGGGGCGGTTTGTGTGTGCTTGGTGTGGCACGTAATTAATTTTACTCATTTAGTGTGTTTCAGTTGCTTTTTCTGTTGTTGTTTCTTTGCTTGAAGTGTTAAGATGAATGTAATGGCTTAGCCAAATCACTACAAGAAGTGGTTTTGAAATACTCTTTAGTTAACAAGCAGATGCAGTTAAAGGCTACCTCCTGTATTCCTCCACAGATGAATTCATTTGTCAAGTGAACCTATTACTAAGCAGCCAAAATGCTCCCAAACAACCTGTATTTTTACTGTTTTGTCTCTTGCTGGAGAACTAGCGGTGCCATACTGTGATCCTGGACGGCTGCTTGTCGCTCCCTCTGTCTTCCCGAGGTGCAGATGTGGCGCGTGTTGGTGCAGGGTATTGAGAAGGTGTTGGGAATGGTGAGGCAATCGCGCGTCTGGTGTGTTCCCTTGATAGCAGCATCTCCTTAGATAACCTGTTCCTTCACTCGTCACATTTGTATACTGTTGTTTCCAGTTAAAAATATTTTCATACTTTAGCTGTTGGCCACAAAATGTCACAATTTCACTGCAAATTACATGAAGGTGCTTGAAATAGATTTTTTTTAATCTGAGGCAAAAATTATGTATTGGAATATTTTTTTAACTTTTCTTTTTTAGATAAGTTGACATGAGACTGTAACAATGAAAATACTATATTCCCTGCTCAGATCATAATAAACATCAAAATGGGGAAAAAAAACCCCAAAACACCAAAAAACCCAACCTTGAGTATGTTCCTATTGTGAATATTTTGTGTCAGTTATATGCAAAGCCTTGGCTGTAACTCAACCTTGAGGTGAGTGCACGCAGACGAGAGGTGCTTTAAATGACCTGAAATCAAACTGTAGAAAACTCTGTGAATACATCAGATTTTGTTTACAATGGATCCAAACAAGCTTCCTCATTTTCTAATTAACCACTCTGCTGACAGAAATACTACCTGTGTAAGCACGGTGTGCTGGTGCGTGGTTTCAGTGCAGTGTTGTAGGATTTATTTTTTTTTATCATTATTTAAAAGTAACTGGGCTTTATGCTATGGACATTGGCATCTCAGAAGCAGATTTTCTGGGATTATATACTACCTGCAATTTCATTAGCTTAATCTTTGGGTGTAGACACTAATGAATTTTATTGATGGCTGAAGGTCTGACTTTCTGGAAGCCAGTTCTTGTTGAGCAGTGATGAGTGAGTGAGTGAATAACTAAGCTGGCTAATAAATGAATGGGGTAAAATCCCCAAAATTTTCTTCAGTTCTAATTTAACAAAGCTCCCCTCAAAAGTGTCAAGTACAGGGTTTTGCTCTAGAGTGAAGAGCTGCTGCTTTTCAGAAAATATTTCACTAGGTCTTGTGTTCCGGATCCGTAGACACTGTTGACGTTGCTGTGGCCTGGAAGGGGTTTCACTTTGCAGATGTGCTGAACGCGCTTCTCCATGAGCAGCATGTCCTTGTAAAACGATGAGGATAACGTTGTGTGCTTTCTAGACTAGGTCTGCAAACCCAAAGGAGCATCGGGAAGTTTGAGTGAGGAATGAACCCTGTGCTGGGTGCTTCTGATGCCTGTAGAGAAGAGAATGCCATCTGCGCTCTGCTGCGCTCGTGGAAATGAGAGAAGGAGGTGAGGGGAAAGATTTTCTTGAAGAACTGCTAATTAAGCACTTGTTAAGGGGACAATTAAATAATACTCTCTTGGTTTTCCTTCTGGCTGCCTTGTGAGGGGCCCTGAGTGCAGCCAGAGCTGTGGCACAGCCCCTTGCAGATCCCCAACACGTCCATCAACCCCTTCCTTCCCCAAAAGGGGAATATCGGTGGACAGGTCCTTCCAGTTGACTTGTAGTTTCAGCCCTCCATATCAGAGAGCTTTGGGCTTGGTCAGAGCAGGGACAGGGTGTTTGCTGAGCTTGGAGGTGTGGGAGGTTGGTGAGAACTAGTCTTGGGAGTTTTGCACGTGGCAGCACTGAGGAAATGGACCCAGAGCAGAAGATGGAGCCTGGCTACTCCCTTCCCCCCTTCTGAATATCCTCAGAAGAGTAATTGCTTTGAATTTAGCCATGCACTGCCTCAACAGATGCATCTTAAAACTACCTGTGGCTCCTCTTCAACCACCCATCTTACCTATGTGCTTTTGAAGAGCCTAATATTTGCAGTCTAAATCTGCATCAAAGAGCATATTCGTTTTTATATGGTTGTTACGAGTGCACGGATTTTCTCTTCCCCCTCCCCAACTTTGGATGTGCTGTTGTACTGATCTGCTTTAGTTTTGCTATTTCCCTTCTCCTCTCTAAGCACAACTAAAATACCTGCTGGAATAACTACTGTCTAATCATCAACAGGGACTTGCAGATATGACTAACGTGGGAGCAAGCCTAGGAATTGTCCCTGAAATATGAATTTAAACTTTTTTGGCCATTTTATGGTGTTCTGAGCGTGCTTGGCAAGCATGAATTGTGAAAAGGTCAGCAAGCAACCTTGGGAGTTTCTAATCCCGTGGCTGGTGCTCTTTGTATTTGCTTTGTTAGGTTAGATTTCCTGTCAGAAAAAAAAAAATACATTTAATGTGAACTCTATTCTGTATTTATCAGCTTTTCCTGTTTTTAAATCCATGAATAGAGGAAGCTTCACTCGTGCCAGTATACGTAAAACTGCACATTTTTGTTTGCCATGTACTTGACTCCCAGCAGATCTGGTCTGTGCTTTATGGGCACCCCAAAATCTCAGCTACTTGATAGTGTGCTGTGGGTGGGATCACACCTGTCCTGTATCAACATGACATACAAAGAAGTTTGTTTTTGGATTTCACCAGTTTAATTCTGTGGCAAAGATCCCCCTGTTTCTGTGCTATAAAAATTTAAGATCTATTGACCCCAATTTTGTCGTTGCTGATGTTTTCTCATGGAATGTAACAAGCCTGAGCCCTTCAATTGCTCATCTCATTTACAAGTGACAACTTTGTAATTTGATTCTCAAGAAATTACAAATCAAATTACAAATCAAATCAAGATTTTGGTTAGAGAATAACATTCTCTAATTGCCTGACTGACTTGAATCTCTAACTGATCTTCAGTTGTCTGTCAATGTTGAATCCCTAAAATGTCTCCCACCAAGAGATTGTGGGTTTTTCCAATTTTTTATTACCTGGTTTTGAGCAGTTGAAAAAAAAATGAGTATGTGGAAGGATTAGATATTATGTGCTTTTCCTTAACAAAGTTTACTTAAGGAATAATTACTAGTAGACCGTTGGGGAAAGTAAGGTGTTTGTTCAGAGGGGGGAGAAAAGAAAGGAAAAGAGGAAGGAAAAAAAACCCACCACCACTAACCAAAAAAACCTGAAGACTAAAACCAAAATAACCCATTAAGGACTAAGTTTCAGAATTAAGTATCTTGGAAAATGAAATTTTAAGTTAGGTGCAATGAGGAAGTGTATCTGGCAAAGTTATGTGCTGTCCTGAAGAGTGTTACCACTTGTTTTCTGTAATTTGTTGATCCAGCTCAGTAGATTTTATGTATAGGTGTGTGTGTATCCATAGGGGGGTGTGTGTGTGCACACATACGCTGGTGAAAGGAAAGCAGGACTGTTTATACAAGATAAAAAGGCAGTATTTTGCTGGAAATAGTACAGAGAAATTCACTGGCTTCTGCAGTACCTCGCTAGTTTGTACAATCACAGAAATCTCCACGTTCAGGGCAGTTTGATCAGTAAAGATGCAGTCCCAGATTTCTGTGCAGCAAAGTGGTTAACTTGATCTCCAGAGGGTGAGATGGAAAACAGAATGTATTGATTAAATCTGTATTTTTTTTTTCCCCTTAATTTTGGGACATTGCAGATTTAACTGACATCTGTTAAGGTTTTAATCTTTTGTTTAATAGTTGTCAATTTTTTTTTTTAATTATTATTTTTATAAAATAACTGAAAAAGAACCAAAAATCAACT
>NW_010286795.1:0-4237 GCF_000700745.2 Antrostomus carolinensis
TTTTCCAACCTAAACAATTCTATGATTCTATCTCCCTGTCCACAAACTCCATTTTATTTTCTCTTCCTGTCCTGTTGAGGAAGAGGAGTGAGGGAGCAGCTGGGTGGGCATCTGGCAGCTGGCCAAGGTCAATCCATCACATTACCATAGCTTGGTAAGAGTTGAGATAAATTCGGTATCAGGTAGAACTGTTGCTCTGTGGCTGCTCCTCTGCCTTTTTCAACTGTATGTCTTCTAAGCATCGTGCAGGTCCAGAGACACCCTTGCACGAGAACTGAATTCCTTTGCTTTTCATTAACACTCACAGATGTTTGAGGAGGTCATTCCTTCATCTTTCTGTTGTACCTGTAGCAACGTGGCCCTCTGTGGCAGCGAAGTGTAGGCACTAACTCCGTATCGCGGGGTTTACAGTATTTTCTTTGCTAGGTGGAATGGAAAGATCTAACGTATGAAGAGCATCCAGATGGACCCATGGAAGGGACACAGAAGGTGAATGCAGCAAGTGTACTTTGGAGGTAACTTTAGAGGGCGGATTGTCCTCGTGGTGAGCTGATAGATGCTTGATGCTTGCTGACATGTGCTTGTGGCCTGAAGGTTCGAATTAGGAACCTCTGCCCTCGTCCCTTTTTGCTGAAGGCAAGGGAACAGCACAGGACACAGCCACATGCTCTGGTCTAAGCTCAGGGAAGTGCAGAATAGGTCTCAGGTCCATCCAGATGTTTCTTCTGCGTGTCTTTGCTGTGTAGGAAGTGCTGCCTTGCTCCAGCTGTGACTGCATTGGTGACAGCTCTGTAGGCAGGAGAGGACGTGCCTGTGGCAGAACAGAACATCTGGCTTTGAGAGTGCTCTTTTTCAGATGTCAGATGTGCTCATTAGAGGGCAGCAGCAGAACTCTTCCTTTTTCTAGGTCAGTTCTATGTTTTTTGAATGACATTTTTCTGCTCTGCAGGACACAGAACAAAATTTTCCAGTTCCTCCTTCACTTTTTCTTACTGCAGTAAGTGTCTAAAACAGCAAAGCTCGTGTGAAAACGCTGCCCAGTGTAAAGAAATGGAGAGCAATTATGGTAAGAACTTGCTGCTTGGAAGCTGTGAGTGTTGCAGGCTCAAACGAGACGGAGCTCCTCTAAGATTAATCCACAAACAGCCAGCACCGTATGTGGAAAAGCAGCCAGAGGAATCTTTCACAGTGAACTTCTTTTTTGCTCAGCCTAATTCTTCTTTGACCTATATGTCCATATGCACCCCTTGATTTGTTTGCTGTACCCCAGCTCCTGCTGCCACCTTGTTCTGCTTGAAGAAAATGTTACTGAACCAGACTTGCTTCATCTGAAAAGTAATCTTTAAATGAGATCTGATACTACGCCCCTCCATCCTCTGTAATATAAATACTATAAATAATTATGGCACAGTCTTTAAAGGCTAAGTGAGGCTGGGATTTGGAGCCCAACATCACAGTACTTAAATGCATTATTTATTATGTAACATTCATAGAAGAAGGCTGTAGCGCTGTTTGACTTTGCAGCTGGTGTATTTCTGGCTTCACAAAGATCTGTGTAGAAATCCTGGTTAGGAGCAAACGTCTCCAGTGCACATTTTATTAGCAATTTCTTGCAGGCTGTTGACCTCTCTGGAGGACATGAGCTGGTTCAAGGCAGCTGGAATAGCAGGGGGGAAAAAAAAAAGAGTTTTTCAGTTTTAGCAGCATCAGCCATTGGTTACCAACAGATGGCTCTGATTTTGCAAGGTCCTCAGTGGAAGCAAAACTTCATTAGCTAGAAGAAAACAAACATTTCAAGAGATGTGCAAATAGGTTTTGTGTCTTGAGAACCTTTGCTGAATCTTCCTCTTCCTGAAGCTTCTTGCTCCTAGGGTGGGGAAGGAAGTGTGAGGGTGGGCAGGGGGAGACAGGAGCCCTTTCTCTCTTTCCCAGAATGTGTTGGGTGTTTTCACATTGCATCCTGCAGATTTCCATATCTCCCTCTCCCCTACCTGAAGGGGCATGTGTCCACCCAGGCTTCCTCAGGCTGTGGTAGGGGCTGTGTGTTCCTAACGTGTGTGGGGGCTCTAGCACTGCTGCTTTCTGTCCTATATTATTTTTTAGGGTGGTAATATCCAAGCTTGCAAACCTCTGAAGGGGAACAGCCTTCTTGATACTGGCAAACATTCCTGACGCAGCGGCTTGGATCGGTCCCACCTCCTGGAGAGGTCCAGATTGTGCTTTGCACTCTCGGTTTGGGATCCACTGGGAAGCTGGCATTGCTTCACGTCTTGGTTGCAACACCTCAGGGAAGGCAGGACTAATGGGCAGGTCCTCATCAGGAAAGGAAAGCTGAACAACAAAGCCAGAAAAAATGTGAAAAATGTCTCATGGCACTTGGCAGCTCCTGGTCCATTAGGTAAAAATTAATATCCTGTCAGTAGGGTAAAAAGATGGAACTGAGTCTGACAGCAAGTGAGGCACAGCGATGAGTCTGTAGGCGTAGGAGACGTGGATCTAAACCCGCTGGACTGTTTGGGCCATATTAGGAAATGAGCAGGCACAGTGCTCGTGCCGACAGCCCTCCTCACCGCAGAGAAATATCCCTCCTGCCAGCATCATCTGCCCTGCAATATGGAAAGATCTTCTGCTGCCCCTTCTTTGACAATGGAAGTCTCCCTCTGTTCTGAGAACTAATAAGGACGTTTCGTTGGGGGTGCAGGTGTTCTCAGCAGGTGTATTTTGGGGACGGTGAGCCTGAGTATTTTAAGACTCCCGCGTGGGAAGTGGGGTGTAGTTTAGTTTTTTTGTTGGAGGAACACTTTCTCTACAGGAGCAACACCAGACCACGTTCCCCCGTGAGCACGGGGATAGGGAAGCACAGAGAGGTGAGGGAACAGGTAGTCCTCAGGGCTCTCTAATTTGGTGCTCTAGTCCCAGACCCAAGAAGATCCAGGCAATGCCAAATGTCTGGCAGCTTTGAAAACACAGCGAGGAGTGTCAGAGAAGTACCTACTATGGTTTGGTGCTTCCCCATCCCATGTTTTTTCTTTTAATGGCATAGATGTTCTCGCAACGGCTGTCTTCTGGCAGATGGGATGGACGGGGCTGTGGTGAGAGCGCCCGTTTGTGCTGATGCAGGCGGGAGATAAATGCTGTGCAGCAGTGCATGCCCTTTGCTGAGGCTTGTTCTTGTCTGCCCGAGCTGCTGGCAGGAGTGTAGAGAGCACAAAGTCCAAAGTTGTGGAGCCCTGTCATTTTGTAAAGATTTTGCTTGATTTAAAATAGATTCTACCAGGAGAACATTGTTCCCGGATGGGTGACTGATCCTGTCCTGCAAGTTTCAAATAGAGAAAAGGGGAAGAGGTGATGGGATGGGGAAAAAAATAACTGTTGCTTCTCCTAGAGTGGCCCAGATCTAGATTTTTCTGTTTTAAAGATTTCATCTCATTTAAGTGAGATGCCCAAATGGGCATATTGGAGGCGAGTGGTTTGCTCTGATTCAAGACGTGTGTGAAAAAAGGAAATTGTCTTGTGGGCGAATCAGTGTGGGAAAGACGAAGGGTCCCTGGCAGAGTGGTGAAGCCCAGCTTTGGCAGGATGTGAAGAATGCTGTAGGAGGTCTGTAGTGAGGTGATGATCACCATGGTCTGTCGAGGGGCCCATGTGTCCCCTGGAGCCAGGCAGAAGAGGAGCAGGGAGGAGGATGTAGTTCTGTCCAGGGGGAAAGATGCTGTGGGAGTGTTGTGTGTTGTGTAAGATGGCAGAGCTGGTGATCCTATTAGTGCCTCTGGGCTTTTGGGAGCTCAGAATCATTCACTGAAGCAGAAGAGCAGTTGAGACAGCACAAAAGCGGCAGCCACCAGAAACATCAGAGGCTGGGAGAGGCGGTGAAGCAAAGGTTGGACCAGTTCCACTTATGGGACAGCCTGGGAAAGAGACTTGAGGTGCTTGAGCACTTCCTGGAATGAGTGTTTTCATGGGTTAGGCTTGTTGGACTCTGTAATCACCACACCACAAAAAAACAAAACAAAACAAAAAAACAGGTCACTGTCACATTTGAATGCTAGAATTAGTAAGACCTTCTGAAGGTTCAAGGGCTGTTATGATCATACAGTCTTCATGCTGACACTGGATCACCTTTACGTGTGCTTGAGGGGCTTCTGCTTGGCACCTCCAGTCTTGATCTTGTGGTGAAGCGTTTACTTATCAATGGTAGTCAGTCTTATCATAGAATCATAGACTGGTCTGGGTTGGA
>NW_010286796.1:0-4701 GCF_000700745.2 Antrostomus carolinensis
TTGGTGTCTGCAAGGATTGTTTTTCTCACATCTTCTCACTCCGCTCTCTCACTGCAAAGTGCACAGCTTTTTTCTCTTCCCCTTTTTTTCTTAATTCCGTTATCACAGAGGCATCACCATCGTTACTGATTGGCTCAGCCTTGGCCAGTGGTGGGTCCATCTTGAAGCTGCTGGCATTGGCTGTGTGGGACATGGGGGAAGCTTCTGGCAGCTTCTCACAGAAGCCCTCCTATGCCCCCCCGCTACCAAAACCTTGCCACGCAAACCCAATACAATCATTGACATTAATGGGTTTCACCAAAGTACAAGCAGGATCAGGTCCAAGGATCAGTGAGTGGCTGTTTCTCCACTGCAAGGCTAGTGTGCTCCATGGTGGACCTTCAGTCCTGGTCCCCAGGATCACAACCTCACCACATCATCACTGCAGCCGAGCGTGAGACCCAAGTCCTCACCACTGCCTTGGGCTAAAAACGCTTCACAAGAGATGAAGCTGAAATTGCTGCACAAACAAGGGGCTGAACACAAGGCAGGAGCCACTGAGAAACTCATGGATGGACAGGGAGTGCAGAGCTGCAACATTCTGCTGGGACACAAGGACCAGATGAACATCAAACAAGAATTCTGCTCTTTTGTTGATGCAATGTCCCACTGCAGATACTTATCAGTGGCTGATAAATGGCATTTCCATAATTGCCAGTAAGTGCACTGGGGACCACAACAGGCAGTGGTGGACCACACATCTCACTGCAAGAATTCAATGGGGCAATGATGATCTCCAAAGGGGTTTCAGAGACACACTCCTACTCAGGATTTGAGTTTCGTGTCTGCTATGTACTAAAATACAGACTTCAGGTCTGCTTCAAAAGTAATTTCCCATAACTCCTTGGCCTCTTAGGGAGGAGCCATGTTACTTGACTATGGGTCTAGGTAGCCCAGTTGCCATTCCTTCCTTTACATACAACATAAAACTAACACTAAACGTCAAGAAAATAACCAGGCAGCTAAATGAACTGAACTTTCCACAATGTGAAAAATCAGCCGCATTATCCAGATGCTCTGGCAAATAAAGACTCTGCTAAAATGAACTGTAAAAGAGAGAAGGAAATAAAGGCAGGCAAGCTCTCCAACTCAACAATATCTGTGGTAATGGTATCATGAGCACCCAAGTTAGCCCTATCTCACTGGTCTCATTTCACAGCTTATCTGTTAGCAACATAAAATCATCAAAATCACTCTAGGGTCTGAAAGTCAGGCTGAGTTCTTGCTCCATTATTCATCATTGTTTGCAGTCTATTCTGCTCACAGCAGTTATTCCAGCACTTGCTAAAAATATCGAGTTTGTCATCCTAAAATGAATCACTTTAATAATTTTAAAAGATACTAAACACTAAAAATTTAAGCAAGTCATCAAAGCAAGAAAACAAGTTTGCATATATGCAGAGAAGGCGGCATGTTTCCAACCTTAATATACTTAAAGCATGGAAAAAAATAATTCTCCTATTAATGGAACCATTCACATGATCATCTCTATTCTTTTTTTTGATCTCACATCTTCATTCCCTTAGCCTGTTTTCTCACAGTATACAATTTCCTTTACTGCAAATATATGATACAAGCACATTCACAAAATTGTAACTGATTGTGCTTGTACTTGAATATATTTTCTTTTGAACCAATAACATACATTTTGGAATGAGAAAACAAGTTAGCCAACTGAAAACTGTGCACACTGAAAACAAACTCAAAGATGTTTTTCATTGATTTAATTCACAGAATGGAATCAGATTCATAAAATAATTTAGTTTGGAAGGGATCTCTGGTGATCCCTGGCCAACCACCCCCCCAAAGCAAGTCCATGTTGCTCAGAGCCTTGCCCAGTCCAGTTTTTAGTATCTCCAAAGATGGAGATCCTACCACCTCCCTGAGTCTTGTGCAAGCACAGAACTGCTCTTTGTCATATATACACACACGTAACAGTCACTAGCAAGAAAAGACAAAAGGATAAAGATGCAGTCACATAAATCCAAACAAGGTTTTGTTTTCCAAAGTCCAAAAGGTTTCAGTGAACTTGAGCCAAAACCCATCACCATGTGAGTCAACTACAGCAAAAAGTCTACTGCACGGGTAGGCAAAAATCTGGAAAGACTTCCAAAACTTTGAAAGGAGCAAAATACAGGTTTTTCTAGCTGTTTACCTCTGCTCGTGTAGTTACGTAGGACCAAACAACGTTGACCCTAAAAAGCACTTCCTTCAAATCGTTTTAGGGGACATGCAAAAAGTTCTTGTGTGACAGCACACTACGGCACTGAACATGCCATCTTCCCTCAGTGCTGTTTCATTTGCTTTCTAGACAGTTTCTCTTTCTGTAATATTCTTCCTTGACCTTACCTGATCCAGATTTCATATCTGATGGTGTCATTTGCCATTTCTAACTCTTCATTTCAAGCTTTGATCAGATACTATTCTCTTCAACGTGCATTCAGATCCTACATAAAAATAACTCTAACTGGGAAGTTTTATTATCAGACTTCCATGAGGGCTACAACTCCATATTTCCTTGTTAAAAAGTTATTATATACTAACATTGAATTATAATTAATTAGAATTTATTACATATTACTCATTATAAATTTGTGCAGTAATTCCAAGTAAATGCTGCTATAAGCACAGGAAGTTGGCATACCTATAAAATAATCTTATGAAAATTGTGGATTAATTAGTATGTGCAGTCATATAAACAAATTATGTTCTGTATTCTGATGATTTATTATATTTTAAATATGTGGCACTCGTAGTGTAATTGGTTGTAGTATATTTTGCATTATGAACACAACAAATTTGCTTTTGTAGAGCAAAAGCTATTCAAAACAAAAAAAGTCATTAGTGAAAGCAGCCGTTAGTATCAAACTGAACAGAAAAAATGGTTTTAACCAAATCTACTGTAAAATCTCCACTACATTATTTTATGCAAGCCTCTCAGATTGCAGTTCCTTTCTCAGTATTTTAGTGCATTTTGATTACATATAAACATTCACAGACCAGTGTGTGTGTAAATAACAGTTTAAAGAATAAATAAAATATTTCCAGGGGAATTGAGTGTTGACTTTGTGATCAGACAATTTTCAGACCATTGAAATATCTATTTTATAAACACAGTATTTTCAGGTAGTTAGGAAAAGCAATTGAGATTGGAACAGAAAAAAAAAAAAACAACCCAGATCTGTATTGGCAAAAAGGTATGGTCTTACATTATAGTCTGTATAAATGATAGAATCCCAGACTGGTTTGGATTGGACAGGACCTTAAAGCTCACCCAGTTCCAAGCCCCTGCCACAAGCAGGGACACCTTCCACTAGACCAGGTTTGGACAGCCCCTAAAAGCCCCCCCAGTCCCAACCCCCTGCCACAAGCAGGGACACCTTCCACTAGACCAGGTTGCTCAAATCTAGGTATATAGATACATGTCCATATATGTATATCTACAAAAAATATAAAATTTCATAAAATATAAATTTCCCAAGCCAAAATAGTAATACCTGGGTGCATATTCAGATTCTCTCTCCTGCAAGTTGAATTAACGACATTGGCACAGGCTCTGATCCCAGCATAAGCACAAAATGGGCACTGGGAGAACATGTTCTGTGGTGGAGTCTCCAGGAAGGACCTACCACCACCACACCTATGGACAGACACTAGTTTAAGCATCTTATTTAAATAGCTTTGCCTTTCACTTGATAGAATACAGGCTCTGTGCGCAGTAAAACAAATCCCAAGTTTTAAAATGGGACCATCAGCTCACTGTTTGCCAGCAACCCCTAAGATTTTATCAGCATTTTTCTGTGCTAGAGGATGTCAGGTTAAGAAAACAACAGCATGCAAGTTACTCCAGATTTCTCTTAGGGCAGAGAGAAGGATTTCTACAATACCACATGGTGGTTTGGGATCCCATCTCTGTCACCAGTGGGACAACTCTTCTACGCAAACCAGAAACCAAAACATGGCAGGTGAGGGGAGCTTGACGGCGCCGCACAGAACTCTCTGCCTTGTTTCCCCTCTCATTTCTCCCTGTAAAGCAGATGTGGAAGGTGACAGCTGCCTCCTCCCGTGACAGCAGGAAAGGATTCAGAGAGTGGAGCCAATGCAGCATGATGCTTGTGACAAAGTGCAAAGAATGATTTCCACTGATAAACAGAATACAGAATTGCATCACCTTACAGTGTTACAATCTTACTTTATTATTCTCAACCAACCTGGTTTAACCTTTGCCTGAACAGAATCTTTGCAGAACACATAGTCTTTAAGGTTAAGTCTTCTCCATAAAGCTCACTCCCCATGACCTGACAAACGCAGGGTTCTCCCCACCTCAGCGATCAGGAAGCACTACTGAAGAGTATGAGCCAAATCTCTCTGATCTACATCCTCTAGTTAGATTTCCACATGCCCCAGAGTCACACAAGGATAAGGTTGTAGGTAGGTGATAAAATATGCAACGTCTGGGGAGAAAAAAACATCACTCTTGGTGAGTCCTGGCTAGATATCTCTTTGGTGAGCTGCAGAAGATGATCAGACAGTTGCCTGCCAGCCCAAGCTCCTCACACCGGTATGATTCAACTTAAAAACGTGAGGAGAGGAAATCACAGAATTGTTTGGGTTGGAAAAGACATTTAAGATCAATAAGCCCAACCATAAACCCAGCATTAC
>NW_010286797.1:0-25172 GCF_000700745.2 Antrostomus carolinensis
CATGGACCTCCATGGGTTGCAGGGTGACATCCTGCTTCACCATGGGCTTCACTATAAGTTACAGGGGAATCTCTGCTCCAGTGCCTGGATCACCTCCTCCCCCTCCTTCTTCAATGACCTTGGTGTCTGCCGAGTTGTTTTTCTCACATCGTCTCACTCTTCTCTCTCCAGCTGTAAAGTGTGCCTTTTTTTCTCTTCCCCTTTTTTTTCTTAATCATGATATCACAGAAGTGTTACTGATTGGCTCAGCCTTGTCCAGTGGCGGGGGCATCTTGGAGCCTATGGCATTGACACTGTAGGACATGGGTGAAGTTTCTGGCAGCTTCTCACAGAAGCCACCCCTATGTCCCACCTCTCTACCAAAGCCTTGCCATGCAAACCCAATACATAGCCATCAGGGATGTATTACTCAAACTGTATTTTCCTTTTCCTTTGAGAAAAACAGGTGAACCATAATCTTTTGAATTAAGCATAACATCAGCAAGGCAATACTTATATCCTAATGAGAGAAGCAGGCAACTCAGTCAAGTAATGCTGCTAATTGTGCTGCCAATTATAATAAACCCACATCCTAATACAAATAAGTGGAAACCAGGACTGTATAAAAGTTAAAAACAAAGCAAAATGTTTGCAGGCTAGTAAGAGTCTGAATGTGATCAATCTGTTTCAACATGTTGGAGGCTCTGACCGCAAATTTTGAAGGATGAAATTAGCTGATAAATGACAAAAAAGATTAGTCTGAAATATTTACTATCTGTGGTGCTAACAGTCATTCCATCTATATTAATTGGCACAGCCTCTTCTATGCCAGATGGTCTATTGCAGAGAGTGAACATTACCCTCATGGATTTATCCAAATTATGTATTTGAGGTTAGGATGAAAACATTTTACTTTTTTACTAGTTGAGCACTGAGAATTATGTTTGTCCTCTTAATGTTATTATTGTATACAGGTAATGATATGTCATCAATAAATATCCATATAAAGATCTTGTTGCATTATAAGCAAAGACAGATATGATGGATTTTTTTGAAAGTAGCTCTGAAAACTTGTGCCCTATTACTGCCAATATTTGGCTCAGCTTTCAAAAATAAATTCTGATGCCCTGTTGCTAAGACAGTAAACCAATTAGTAGAGGTGAAAGTAAGTGTAATAGTTTACCATCTTCCCCAGATCTAGGTATTTTGGGGAAGACTCTGACTAAAATACTGCCATAAGAACATTGTGTTTTGGCCTGATGTCAGTACAGGTGTTATAAGTTCCCCTCCACTATACATTGACTGCCTGAAGGTTAGTGGCTCCAGGGATGACCTCATTCCTCCAAGCACAGTCATATGGCTCAGCTCAGATCCCTGACTGACTCCAGCCTCATCATACTGTGTCACTCATCCCAAAAATATGTGCCTTGGAGGAAGATGGAAAGGAAGGGACTCTGTCATTCAACAAGAACATGTGTTAGGGAAGAAGGCTAAATAGATTGCCACAAGGGTGGTTGCTACTCAGATGGTAAAGATAACCACAAAAATCTAGATTTTCAGTGAGTTATCTGATAGTAGCCATATAGGAGTTGATAGTTTGCTAACTTTTTAATGGTGTCATAAAAAAAAAAAAGAAAAAGAAAAAAAAGTGTCAGCTTACTTGCTATTATCTAGCTAAAAGCTTCCAACATAGACTTTTTATTAATCCTAACATAAGAACACAGCACAGAATGCGTGAGATAAGGAGATCAAGGGCTGGAAGCTGTGTGCAGCTTAAAGAGTGCAATAAAATGTGGGATCATCTGTTCTACATACATACATACACTCAAAGGATGGACTGGGGAGTATAAAAAGAGATTGTCGTGTTGGAAGTACAGGGATAAGAAATGAAAATAAGGGAGAGAGGTGGATGGAAAGCAAGACAGAGAACAAGATGCCTCCTGCCAAAGGAACTGCAGTGAACACAAACAAGAAGACAAGTTCAAAATGAAAATAAAATAAAATAAATGCTGCTTGAACAAGCAAAGTGAAAAAAAAAAAAAAAAAGACTGACAGAAAAAAAGGGAAAAGAGAGTGGGAAGAGATGATATGGGCATACACAGAATGGGAAAGGTAGGGAAGATTTAAAGCTGAAGGGAAAATAAGTAAAGAAAAGGCAAAGATGTTATTTTGCTTAAAATAATTTTTATCTGGTTTAGAAAAAAATAACACCAGAAAGCCAAAATTATGAGACAAGTTGTCTAGCAAGAATTGTCCTTTGGAAGGAATATCAAATTCTGGCAGTTAAACCGTGAGCAGAGCCCTGTGTTCAGCGGGTGAACAGACTGTGGAGACATTCAGTATTATCCAGTTCATCTTTATCTAAAATAAATACATTAAATTTTGGAGACACTAAAAAAGCTTGCAGGAAAATATTTCCACTGTTCTTCCTATGGACTGCTCTGTGATTACAATTCCACAGGGGATTAAGCTCATTGTGAATATTTAAATAAAAGAGTCATTGAATAGTTACAACTTACTACTTTCTACCCTGGCTTACGCTTACCTCAGAATGTTCATCTGCTGCAATAAATGACTTAGGCTGGAAGGAGGTCAGCAAAAGCAAGAAATGTGAATGAACATTAACTGTCTGCTAAATAAAGTGATGATTCATGAATAAGAATCGGGCATGATTTTAAAGGTCACTAGACCCAGTTAAACTGCACGTCTAACTCTTGTGTATCTGGCACACACAATATGCAGGACTGCCACAGGGCAATTACTAGGGTATTCATCAGCATGAATAATTCTGGTCTCGTTTAGCACATAGCTATATTAAATTACATTAAAAAAATGAGGTATAGTCTCAGATCCAGAGTCAGTGGTTTTATTATGCAACTTCCACCTCTTACAGAAATTCTGTCACTCTATACCTTGTAACCCTCCTAGGAGGTATGAACTATTTCTAGAACCAAGCTCTGGAAAATTCACCTTTGCAGCCTGGGGCTTAAGGAAGGCTCCCTTTTTTGTAGAAAAGGCATAGGTTTGTAATTTTACAAAAGGCACTCATGGGTCACTTCTAGATGGCTTTCAATCTGGTGCATTAAGATCATTTTAGCATTTTATTCAGTAATGCTTTGTTATTTTAATTGAGATATAATTTTTTTTCTTTTTTTTTTCTTTTTATTATTGCTGCTTTTATCTGTGGCACTTAGAAAGCCAAGACAGATCAATTCAAGAAAAACAAAAGGCATTATTATAGTCTGCTTCTCTCGAACATTTGTGCTTTCAACGCGTAATAAATATTCAGATGTGTTTGCTGTCATTAACTAGAATGTGAAGACTGTGTCCGAGAAAAGGAAGATCCATTTAATAACAGCAGGGCCAAGCTTCCTTTAATATTATGGAGCTAAACAACCCGATATTTAGTCAAGATCTTTAGCAAGCCTGACAATCTGGGGTAGGGGTGTTTCTGTGTGTGTGCTACTGGGGTACTTCTTTAGGATTGTTCCCAGAACTCCTGAGCACAATATGCAAACGACATTCATCCTTTCATGGGTTGTAGAATATTACCTGTTAATATGCCATAAACACCTGCTGGAAATCATCCATTGGTTTTGGATATCTAAAATGAATGGGGGCAGCCAAGGTCACGTCCAAGTTGGCATGGTTATTCACACTCCACTTCTCATCCACTGATGAGATTACAATTCTTCTTTAAATAAAGAAGAAGAAGCCAGTCTTACAGTCAGCTCAGAAAAAAGTACTGGAGGGCTTTCAAACCATGTTATTACCATATTTTTACTTGCTTTAGTTTTGTTCCTTTGAGGAGGCAATATGGGTCATAGGCACCCCAGAACCCGGCATTATTTTGCTGATTTACTAGTTGAGTCATTTTCCCTTTCACTAGCCCCACCTGTAAAATGCAGATTTTAGTCATAGAAACTACTCCTTGAAAAAATATCCTTAAATGGTTTACAAAGAAAATTATATATCAATCTATGTTAGGGATGTGTATGGCTCAGAAATTATGCAGATACATTCCAAGTCAAACACAGAATGGTACTGTTTTTGCTAAACTTCACAGTTATTTTATTTTTTTTCTTAATCCATGCATATTTAATATTTTATTTTGCAAAACAATTACAATTTAAAGAAATTAAATATTTTAAAATGTTAATATAGTTTCTTAGTAAGTAGATACCATTCAAATACCATTCTTGAAAGTTCTTTAATACAATGCCATATTGTCTTTATTTATTTATTAACAAAATATGATTCATATTTTTCTTTTGTCTTCTGATTACCACTGCTAATTCAGGAAAGGAAGAGGGTAAAATTAATGGATATAACTTTGTTGGACATGCAGCTTAATTCAGCATCAAGCTCATAGTCAAATTCAAGGTTGCAAAATGAAATAGCAAGGGCTAAATGTAATATATATTTTTGTCCATGATTTCACTGATCAAAAAATGAAGAAAATTGTATATTTATAGAAACAAAACAAAACAAAACTTATTTTTACCTTTTGTCTTCTCTTGCCTTCTTCACCTGGCAAAATTCCTTTAGAATACAAGATACACGACTGCATATATTTATCTCCCCAGAGAGAGACTAAAGAAAAAAACAAACAAACAAGTGACAGATGTTAGTCACATCACTTAATGTACTACTGGAACACATTCAGAAACTATGGTGATGAGCATAATATAAATAATCTATACAGAAGATAGTCCTGAAACCTTTCATCTGAGAAAATGTTCATTAGTTTCAATCAGACTCTTACCTGGTTAATGATTAATATGGGGCTGATTCCCAGGTTATAGATATTTTTAGTCTATTTTTAAATAAGCGTAATACCATCATCATGTTATTCCTAAACTTTGTTCCCCAAAGCTTTATACTTTTTTTTTTTTAATAAGTGAATTTATTAAGCGAATTGTACATGATAAATGGCAACATCACACGTAATAAAAGCCCTTGCAAGTTATACTATCCAACAGCTAAATTAATAAACAAAATGCTTATTATCAATTCGTACTACCTGTTGGCCAAAATGTGGTCAGCACAATGGAATGGCTGTGCTAGGTCAGACCCAAATGGTCATCCAGCTGAGGATTGTCAATCTGATCAGCCTGGAGATACAGTGCAAGATGCAATGATAAAAATAAATTATGTTCTCCCTCCACTCCTGAGTTTATGGACCTGTTTTGTCTTCCTCCTCATTTGAGTCTTCTCTAGATAGAAGTTTTAACTCACTCTATATGCCTCAGTTTTTTCTCATTTGGAAATAAATCTGCTTCTTTAACAATTTTTGTTGCTTTAATAATTTTGTTAATAATTTCCAGTTCTATTATATCCTTTTGGACATGGAAGGACAATGGGACAGGGGCCAGAATTGCAGTTTTAAAGGTGATTCATGATTTATTCAAACGAGTGTTAGTTTGCTCTCTGTTTTATTATATTTTTTTCCTAACAGTTACTAACATTTGATTTGCCTTTTTTTTTTTTTTTTCCTGCTATTGAGAAAAAAGACTTACATTTTCATGGAACTAGCTCTCATCTAAAGATCTTTCTTCTGACTGATAACACTTAGCTTAGAGCTCATAATTTTATATGTGAATTTGTGGGGTTTTTTTCTCTGGTGCATCACTTTATATTTTTCTGTACTGCATTTCATTCGCTATTTTATTGCCCAATCAGCCTCATAAGTTTCTGCAGCAATTCTTCACAGCCAGTCTGTAATTTTCCTATTCTAAATAATTTAGTATTAACAGCAAACTTTCTCAGCTACTACAAAAAGCCTTTTCCAGGACTTTTATGAAGACATTGAAAAGCACAAGTACCACCCCAGCCCCCTGTAGAATTCCATAGTGACCTCTCTGCTCAACAAGAATTAGTATTTTACTCCTTTTGTCAGCTTCCTATCTCTTAATCAGATACTTTTATCCATGGAAGGTTCCCCAGCTCTGAAAAGAGCTGTGACTGCTAGGTTTCTTTAAAAGACTTCAGAGATCGCCATTGTCAAAAGTCTTTTGGAAATACAGGTAGTCGATATCAACTAATTTGATATCTTAATTTTCATATTTTATGATTTTACCAAAAAAAGTGCCAAAATATCTACATCACAAAACTTCCCTCTACAGAAGGCACACTTAACTTTCCAAGCAACTTATCTTTATCCAGTCAACTAATTCTGCTATACATTTTGACTATTAATTTACCTAATATGGAAGTCAGGCTTACAGAACTAGCTACCCCAATCTCCCTGGGAAGCCTCTGATATACCATCTGCTGTTGGTGACATGCTGAAAGATTTCAAAAACTTGGAGGAAATTCTGACTATATTTTTAAAGAAGAATGCAGCCATTTTTCTACCCAAGGTGAAATTTGAATATTTATATGTAGTAATGCAGTAATAGGAATAACTCACTGAATATTTTGATCAGTATGCAAATTGCAAAAAATTACTGACATCTTGATATCTTGATTCTGAACTGTTTTTGAAAGAAAGTGGCCACGATTGCTTTATTTATTGCTACACCCACATCCCGTATGTTCTCTACTTATGGTAGTTAATACATAAGGAAGAGTACACCTATAGGATTTGGAGTTAAAGATTTATAGATACTGTGATTATGAAGGCCATGAAACAGCTATCTGGACACTTTGTTAAGAAGTAATAATCTCTGGAGAGGTACTGGAGCAGGATTTCAAGGCTGTGTACATTCAGTCTTAAGCATCTAAGCAGCCGACCAGAGTTTTCACTCTGTTGTTGAAAATCATGTTAGGTGCTTATGAGGTATTTTAGATCCTTCTCCAACATTCTTTGGTTTCAGAGTAGGAAGAGAAAACCAAGCTTTCCATTCTGTCCCGGCACTTCACTCTCATTAAGATACACATGATAGATCACCTATTTCTCCTTAGAAGGCACATCTTGAATGACAGATTTCATGTAAATCTTCAGAAATATTTATTTTTCCATTACTAGTAGGGAAAAGAGATGTGTAACACAGAATGTTCCCATTCACAGATTTTTCTTTTTGTAAGTATTCCTGTTGAGTGTGCTGACATCTTGTGGCTGGCTATTCAAAATGTGTGGTGTGTGTTTAGGTGAGGTAGTTACTGCATGGCATGCTGGGATCTTCAACTCTTCTTGGAAACTTCAAAGGTCCCATGTTGAGGAACATCTTGAGTTTGACTACAAAACACTGACACTTTTATTTCTTTGTGGGTTGAAATTCTTTTTTTCACCTCAAACCTTGTAATTTTGGGGGTGAAATAAGCACTCTCATGTACATTTACTTCCTTCAAGTCACATAGTCATTAAATCTCTGTCTGAGACACAAACCAGAGCTGTGAGTACGATAGTAATTGCAAGAATACTGTCATGTGTTTGCCAATGAACTGCTCTTCTTTGACTGGTTCTTGGCTTTCTTTTGTGCCCAGATGTTAGGAGAAGGAGAGAATGTTGCTCTGTTTTTTCCACAGTAAACAGCATGAAGGGCTGCACTCCAGTTCTTTGGGATTTTGTTTGTTTGCTCTTTCTAAAAAATAAATCCCCCGCAAACCCTTTTTGTCTCATCCTTTTACAGTCTAGAGATTACTTCTGTCATTTTTTCTTCTGGTTACTCTTTTTTTGTACATTCCTCCTCTTTTGTGTCTGTAGTGTCCTTTCCACTCTCCTCACCTTTTAAAACCTGTCTTCTTTCTTGTATTCTTTTTCTAATTGTTCTTTTTTTTTCACCCTAGTTCGAATTTCCAGTAAAGATTTTGTTATGTCCATCTGCAGCACAGCAACTGATTCCACAACAAAATTTAGCAGCTTTGATCCCTTCATTCTACTGTGAGTGAAAAAGTGAGGAGCAGAGCCTGTGTGTGTTGTTCAAGGGAACTTAATAAAGCTTCTCAGGGTTACTGTGAAGAACATTTCCATGCTGAAGGTCCAGCAGACAGGAGGACTGCATACTCAAGGGAACTTAAAGTTTCTCAGGGTTACTGTGAAGAACATTTCCAAGCTGAAGGTCCAGCAGACAGGAGGACTGCATATATCTACAACAGAGAGACTTACAGCAGGAAAAGCAGAATTGGCAGCTCTTTTGGGGTCAATGAGATGTTTCTGAGGACAAGGGGAGAGGTTCTGCAAGTAGATGCTGCCTCAGGCATAAGGACTGGCATTCACTGTGCTCAGTGTGAGAGTTAGACACAGTAAGAGAGGCTCTATGTATACAATCTGTCTTCCTCTGTTTATGTTCATGATTCATCTGTGCCAACATACTCTTATGAACAGTATGCTGCACTATGTTATTAAACACAAAACTGTGTACATAGCTTCTGGGATTTGTATGTATGTCTCATAAGAAGAAAAGAAGGGTTTCAGTGAAATCCTGCCCATATGGCAGGTCAGCATGCATTAGTCTCCATTTTTCTGATGTGCCTGTTCTGAAGAACCATTCAGAGAATTTACCTAGCCAGCACTATAGGAAATTTCCAAGCAGGAGAGGATCTGCACACATATGTTTCATAAAGATTTGATGAAGTTTTCAAAAAGGTAGTATATCAGAAACTAGAAGAAAGGCAATAGAATCAAAGTATGCTGTAAGTTCAGCATATTCTCAATACAAGTGGAAACCTTACAGATATCAACTCGTAAAGAGTATTTATTATGGTTAATAGAAATGGAAGATAATTTAATAACATGAGAATGTTAATCTTTTTAGGCAATAATGAATTATTGTGACTAAAAAGAAGAAAACTCTTAATGCCTTCAGGAGATTTTTCCAATGCAAATCTGGTAGTTACAATGTCAGAAGTAAGTTAAGAGATCAAGTTGTTTGAGAGACCACTAAAAGAATGAAAAAATGGGCCTTGGAATAAATGTACACATCCCAATCAAATTGTTAGAACTCTTGAGATACTAAACTTGGGTGCTTTCATTGCTGATTGATCATATGATTAAGAACAAGCCTGTCCAACAGGAAAATACAGTTATTTGAGAGGCCAATAGAAAACCCAGTCCAGATCAGTTCCCTTGAATTGTTCTCTACACTAAATACTACTCTTATTTTCCTGGACTTTGTGATTAAGAACATATTTAAAAATAAAGAGGGGTTTTTTTAATGATTTTGTATCCATATGGCTGTCAGAATATTTATCTGCATCCCCTGTATGATCACAAATAAATGATATCTTCATTACAAGGAGTTTCCCAAGAGCCATAAATAAACTACATTCTTTTAAAGATGTTTTAATAAGGTTCAAGTGGGACAGAAGTCATGCTTAGACTTTACAGAATTCTTTGTGGTGGGAAAATGAACTGTATGAGCATAAACTACAGTTCTGAAAGTGCATTTGTAGGCTTGTCTGCTTAACTGCTATATTAAAATTGCTACGTTAAACCTTTCATCAGCTCTTTAGAAACTTTACCAACTAAAAATATCTACTCAATTTGTAACTCACAAGCTGTAAGAAAAGAGGAAAATGCATCTTTCCTTTTCCTTACCAATATTTCATTGAGTACTTTTAATTTTATTTCCTAAACTCTTTAAGCATTGTGCATTTGATTTAAAACACATCATATACCCTATTAATATTAACTGAAAGCATTTAAAACATATTTTTGGAAGTCACCAATCTAAAAAGAATAGTGGCTGAAAATTCCAGCTCAACCTCAAGAAATTCATATTACTATGAATAATTACCCTAAGGACATGCATGCTGAAGTGAAACCAGTCACAACAATTCGATCTGTGTGACACCTGATGAGTTTTTTCTTATTGTGATCCTGTAGCAGTGATGAAAGATAGTTTTATGAACATTTTTCATAACCACCCCCATTTAAGGATGTGCTGGCTCCTTCTACACTTACTACAATGATAAATATAAGCTATACCTTTATTCAGAGAGCTTTGGCCACACTATACAGAATATTCCTTTGTATTCTCTGAATTAAATCCTAACAAGTTTCTGCTTCCACAAAATGCCAGTAATTTTTGTTCTGCTCTAACTGCCATGGGATCTAGTCCCATCAAAGCCAAATTTTCAAAGTGGATATGCTTGTGCCTTCTGCATCTAGTGAGTCCACTATAAGATTGAAATATTTTAAAACCTTCATAAGATGTATTTTCTTTAAATAAAAAGCAAAAATTTAGTTATTCATGTAGAGAAGACTCAAGTAAGGAAAACTTGCTTGTAGACTTCCTTTGGCTATGGTCCTCGCTACTCAGTCATCCTCTGAGTAATATCAAACATATTTCAGACCCTTTTAGACCTTAGGCATCTTTCTTTCAGGGAAAAAATGCCTTCTGAAGACTTTTTGTTACCTGCTCTCCACTGTAGTTGCACAATGGCCTTTCATGAGTTTCAAGCTCTTACTTGTAACTATAACTGACTGTCTCAGCCATACTCCACTGTCTCCGAGATCCTCTGCCTCAAGTATGCTCAGTAACCCCCTCAGAGAAGGATAAGTCTCCCTTCTCCTCCCAGTAGACCCTTTGTACCCAGCTGCTTTATTAAGGGAACACAAACATAATTTCAAATGCACAATAAAGCAGATGCCTCCTGGCACTATCACACACACACACATACACACACAAAATAATAAAAAAAAATATTTGCTGGTTAACAGCCACAAAACAAAGCAGAATGCAATCAGTATCTAGGAAGCCTTTAAGCACAGGGTGCATATAGTTGTCAGTGTGTGTGCCAATACAGATTGAATAACGAAAGATCTTTGGAACCATCCTGTCTTTCAGAAGTGCTCTGGGCTTCCCTTGCACTCTGGGCAGTCTGTTGGGTCTCAGTGCAAGCCGACTTACTAAGAAAACTATTGAGACATGCTAAAAGAAATCAGTTTCCAACACAAGGCATTTTTTAGAGGTTTTATTTTCAAATCTTCACAGCTTTACACAGGCTGCAGCCCTTCAGGATAAAACTGTTCCATTGTGTGTTCTCCCCAGGCCATAGCTCCTGACAGGAGAACCTGCTCCAACGTAGGCTTTACACAGGCTGCATGGAATATCTGCTCCATCATGGTCTTTTTAACAGGCTGCAGGGGAACATCTGTTCTAGTGCCCCTCCTCTCTCTTCATCTCCTTCTTGACCTTGGTGTTTGCAAGGTTATTCCTTACTCTCTCTCTCTCTCTCTTCTTTTTTTTTTTTTTTTTTTCTTTCCCCCCTCCTCCCCCTCATACCTCACTGACATGTAGCATTTTATCCTCTCTAAATACCTTTTCACAGAGGCACCAGTGTTCTCCAGTGAGTCTGTTCGAGCTGATTGGAACCAGCTGTGGCCAATATGTGGTCAGTCCCTGGCCTCTTCTCACAGAAGCTACCTCTGCAGCCTCCCCACTGTCAAAAGACACACAGTAAAGAAACAAAAGCAGCAGCACATCTCATTGCAAAGGTGGGCTCCTAGCATTGGAGAATACCATGGACTAGAACAGTCTGTCCTCCTTCTGGACCCTGTACCTTTCTTGAATAGCTTTAGGTCACATGCTATCTACACTCCTAGCACCTAAATTTTCCACTCTTGAAGGATTATAAGGTGGTCAGATACTATGACAAATACAATACAGACAATGAGTGTAGCAAAGTGAGATTAAAACATCCTGGTAACGGTCATACTAGACAATATTAAATAAGAAAATATTTTCTTAAATCTGCAAGTGCTATTATTATACTATCCTGGAAAGATCAGCCATTTTTTACAGTGTCTATTTCCCATCTCCTTGGTGACTACAGGTAGGAGAGATCTGTGCTCTGAATTTGTTTTATTATCACCCTTCATGTCGAACTACTAAGAATCAATGTTGAAAATGCTAGCAAATATTTTTTTTGCAAACATGGAGTCATGCCATGAATTTAGAGTTGCTTAGAGAAATATTCCTCTTCCATTGAAACTACTTAATAAAAATTATCTAGGAAGAAACTTGCAATCTTAAAAAAACAAAGAGTAGAAAGTCTGACATCAAAAGAGGTTAAGAAAGGAAAAGTTAGTTGTCTGAAAGAAAATTCTTAATTTGTTTATAACTCAATTTCTTCTTTCAGTTCCTTCCAAGTTCTCTAAGTACTGAGAAGGCAGTGAAGTCACAAAGGGAGATGGAAAGTCTTATCAGTCCCTTCCCTTCCCTTCCCTTCCCTTCCCGTCCCTTCCCGTCCCTTCCCGTCCCTTCCCGTCCCTTCCCGTCCCTTCCCGTCCCTTCCCGTCCCTTCCCGTCCCTTCCCGTCCCTTCCCGTCCCTTCCCGTCCCTTCCTTTTATTAATGGTTGGAAAAAAGGAAAGTTATTTTCTGGAAACAGGCATGAAATTAGATGCTATTTGTGCTTCTGAATGAAAATCATAGCTGCATATCTGATAGCATCAGTAACATCCCAGCTTGAAAAGTGTCTTTTTCTCTTCACTGAATTCTACAGATCCTTACTCATGAGACTCTTTGCTCCCTCTTTAGGAGCTGACTTTGAAAAGAGTCCTTCATTGGTCCCTATGCCAAAGTTTTGAGAGTCTAAGGAAGGTCCCCTTTCAGTGGAAGAATATTTTTACCAGGGAAATTGCAAGCAGTTTCTGGACATGTTTGAGTATATTTTAAGGAAAACAATAGCCATTTCATAATTTCCTCTAGGACAATGAGGAAAGGAAGCAGATTTATCTCCATATATAGGATACAAAGAAACTCATCCTGTTTGAGTCTGCAATGAAGTAGAAATGACCTCACAGAATGCCAACTGAATTACATCCGTTGGATGCAAATAACTAACTGGTATCAGAAAGAACTAAGAACATTTCAAGGAAGCTAAGGACATGTGTGTAAACAGCCTACACAATGGACTTTTCTCCTCTTGCTATGCATGTCATCACTGGCCTTACATATGTTCTATCTGGGAACAGAAATTTCTTCCTTCTAGTTGCTGTAAGAGCAATCTTGGAACTCTGCTTTCTCCTGAGCTTCAGGAAATGATAATGAACCCTTTGTGCTTGCTCTGAGGGACTCATATTTGAAACAAGAGACTTTGAAAGCTGTCCCCAACTCAGTACTATTGATATCTGGCCTGGTACCAATGAAGGTATTTTTTCTGTGACTGGATCAACTATTTTGTCATGGATTTTTGCCTTTGTGTCAGCTGGGAGCCACATTTCACTATGCTTTGCACTTCATCTACACACTGGCAGAAGCCAGATTTCCCTGCAGGCTACTTAACCATCTTGGCATGGCTCTTGTCCAAATGCTGGCTGGGGACTGGTTCCTTTGTGGCCTTGTCAATTCTCTTGGCATGAACATTGCTCAGACACCAACTGAGAGCTCAGTTCCTGAAGCCTGCTGTTTCCATCTGGTA
Source organism: Antrostomus carolinensis (assembly GCF_000700745.2). NCBI lineage: Eukaryota > Metazoa > Chordata > Aves > Caprimulgiformes > Caprimulgidae > Antrostomus > Antrostomus carolinensis. Next base: position 13,290 of record NW_010286797.1, read on the forward strand.
ATTCTGAATGGCAACAAAAAGAGAGGGGCTATCCTTCAAAGCACCCTTTTATTTTTTTTTCTTTTTTTTTTTTTTTCCTGCTTTGGAAGTTTCCAAGAGGGAAAAAAACCAAACACTCAGAGATAAAGAAACAGTAGGTTAAACATACTCTGAAACCTCTGTTCAAAAAAGAAATTACAGGTCCAACTTCTGTGTGTATGGGTCAGTTCCACCTCAATGATCAAGCTACTGTGGGCTGTAGTTAATCTGCAAAGAAATGCAAGACTGACCTGTGGGATGCTTTACTTCACCCACTTAGTATGGAAAATCATAGAATCATTGAATGGTATGGATTGGAAGAGACCCTAAAGATCATCTAGTTCCAACCCCCCTGCCATGAGCAGAAACACCTTTCAGTAGACCAGGTTGCTCAAAGCCTCATCCAACCTGGCCTTGAACACTTCCAAGGAGGGGGCATCCACAGCTTCTCTGGGCAACCTGTTCCAGTGTCTCTAGTGTCTGACCACCCTCTCAGTAAAGAATTTCTTCCTAATATCTAATCCAACCCCTGAAATCACAGCCATTGCCAAAAAGCCTGTGACAGAGAAGCCTTTCTCCAGCAGGTCCCACCCTCTTCCCCGAAGAAGAACATAGTGTTAGTGTTAAAACCACAGATGTGAGGACCTCCTCTTTTTCCATACATACCATTGAGGTGTTTTTAATGCAGTATGTGCCACCTGCAGTTAAAAATTCTCTGTTTACACATCATCTCAGATAACTTAGAGCTGGATAATTTTATTTCTTTGATTGATAAGGTACTTCTTTCAAGGGCAAAAAAAGAAATATTGCCCATATTTCACGAATCATAGAACGGTATGGGTTGGAAGGGACCTTAAAGATCATCTAGTTCCAACCCCCCTGCCATGAGCAGGGGCACCTTCCACTATACCAGGTTGCTCAAAGCCTCATCCAACCTGGCCTTGAACACTTCCAGGGAGGAGCAACCACAGCTTCTCTGGGCAACCTGTTCCAGGGTCTGACCACCCTCACAGTAAAGAATTTCTTCCTAATATCTAATCTAAACCTACCCTCTTTCAGCTTAAAGCCTTTCCCCTTGTTCTATCACCTGCCCTTATGAAAAGTCCCTCCCCAGCTTTCTTGTAGGCCCCCTTCAGGTACTGGAAGGCACTATAAGGTCCCCCTGAAGCCTTCTCTTGTCCAGGCTAAACAGCCCTGACTCTTTCAGCCTGTCCTTGTAGAGGTCTGATCATCCTTGTGGCTCTCCTCTGGCCTCGTTCCAGTAGATCCACGTCCTTCTTATATTTAAGAGTGCATATTTTTTTACTTCTTCTTGATGGTAACTGCATCAGTTTTAATCCCTCGATATTTTGACTAGGTAAAACTAATTTCTTTTAGTGTGTCTTGTCTCATTAAAATATTTACTTCTGGGGACTTAGGTAACCTCTCAGAGATCATTTCCCTAACACCTAGTGCTGGGATGGACCATGCCAAAACTGATTTCTCTTTATGCTGTTATAAATCAAATAGCAAATGCAATTTAATGCTAATTTTTTAATCTTTCTAAAAGATTTATGAACCAGCCTTCTAAGACTAGCCAGCAATACCTAAACAATAATTAATTTTTCTTTCATTTATTCCATTCTCCAATCCAACAATACCTAGAGGAAGGAAGCAGTATATTTGTAGCTATTAAAAAAAAGGGTGCTAGGAACCATTGAACGTTTAGGTGGAATGTCTCTTTTAAGCATCAGTGTTTTAAGGGATATTAAAAATTATTGTAGCTGCTACTATAAATAAATACTGAATTATAGAAATTATAAAAATATAAAAGAACATAGACAATACAGTTGGATTTTATTTCCTTAGTTTTTTCATGCATTCCTACAAAATTATGTCATGAGCTACCTATAAACATATACTATGGGAAAATAAATATATAATTGTTTTCTAGGAGAACATCTGTCTTCTTTAATATTTTTTCTGCTTTTTAGCAATTCAATCTTATGCCTAGAGCTTTTTAATTAATAGAGACTAATGAGATTTTTTAACACTTTTTACTTGTTAATGATTTTTGAAGTATTTATTCACTACTTTTCTGACTGAATATAAAATTTTAATGAAAATTCATCTGCCTCTAGTCTCTGTTTTACTTACTAGCCAAGGAAAAATTAATTGAAACTCCTAAAAAAAAAGTTGAGTGCAAATAGAAAAGACTGCCCCCATGGAACGCCTGTGCCAAGAAAATGTTTTTGTGTCAGTAAAATGTTTTAAATCCCGCTAGGCCTCAAGCTTTTAAATGAGATTTAAGTTTTGTAAAGACATTTCCAGGTTCTCAGGAGGGGCTGATTTCCAAATCTATATACCTACTATCATATTAAGTTCTTTAGGACTGATTTTTCAAACAGACTGACAGGAATATCTTCAACGGCCTTCAGCAAATGTTTGTTAAGTAGATCCTTCAGACTCACATCTAGCAATAAACTTTTTGTACGTGGTCCTCAGTTCCCCATGGGAATTCTTTGCAATGTCAGAGTCTTAGTCAAAGTTATTTGAATTCTTTTCAGTTATGTACATTAGGTAGTAACTTGAAAACCTGACTGGGTAGAGTGCTGTCAATTTTTATCTTAAATAATGGCCTGACTACAATGTTCACATAGTTATTTTGCAACTAGTATTATATTAAAGCTGTGAACTGTTCTTCACAAAGTCCCATTTCATTCTAATATGAGGCTCCTACTGTGTGCAGAATTGTTTGTTCACACTCTATTTCATTCCATAGTAATTTGAATAAACTTATTTCACTGTTGGAACAGTTCAAGATATCCCAAGCTGGGGTCTTATGGAATAAAAATTTCCAATCAAAAGGGGCAAGACAGTTTAAAAAAAAAGATTCTAAAAGATTCTAAAAAGATCCTCCCAAGTTAACCATAACATTTTCAATTTTAATTAAAAGAATATTTTAAAATTTTCCTTGTATCCACCAATACTACTGTTATGTTTGCACATATATTTTTACACTGAAAGAAGTTCAGATTTCAGTATTTTTTCACTGAGATGGCTAGTTTTCTAAGGATGATAATAGAAGGTATTTGAGTGATGTACAGAGCTGACATTTAGAAAGACTTTTTTAAAATTATATGGCATTTTTATTAAAAAAAAAAAAAAAACAAAGAAAAAATTGTGATAGGCCTTGCTATATCATGGGTTAGTATTTATGATCATATGTAGACTTTAACTGTTCCTTAACTAAAGTAAGACCCACAAAAACTGAAACCAACAGATTTACACTGAGATGTGTTGGCAGGGTTGGAGTATGGTGAAAGATGAGCAGTCCTATAAAATAATGAAAGTAGAGAAGGAAAACATTTGTTGGGTTCAACATAGACTGGTGCCCTGTGATACAGGTCAAATATAGACATACAGATCAGGAAATCTAATAAGTAATTAGTTTGACTACTTTATAAAAAAAAAAAACAAACCAAAAACCACTCAAAAATCTTCTAAGATATGCATTGGTATAGAGAAGCCTGCACAGCACTGTGCTAGTAGCTTGCTATTGGTACAGAGGTTTTAACATTTTGCCTGTTAGATTATGAATCTGTGTGGGTCATGCCATGTAAACAACCAGCTTAGCCCACTATTTGCCATCAAGCCAAACCTCTTTCTTTTATTTTGTCTGAGGTAAGAATAGTGTTGGAGTCCCTAGCCAGTGGATGCACTGTTCCCAAGACCTATGAAATTGCAGTACTTACAGAAAGAATGCCCTAAACAACAGATGTATTACAATGAGATACACTGTAATATTAATTTCAATTAATACATTGAAAATCAGCATTTTCATTAATGATGTGTATAAATAATTTTAACAAACAAAATAAAGGAAATTACTGGGGAGAAAATTATAATTATATTAATACATTGAAAATCAGCATTTTCATTAGTGATGTGTATAAATAATTTTAACAAATAAAATAAAGGAAATGACTGGGGAGAAAATTATCATTATTGCAAAAGCACTTTAAAGGCTAAAAAAATAGTCTGAAGTCAGTGAAAAATTAATAAAAATACCTAGGGATATGTAGAACTTGCAAAAATTTTCAAAGCATGAGAAAAAATAGATTTTTCCTCTTTTTGGATTTCTGAAGATATTTCTTAAAAAATAAAATTATTGAATTATTTGCCTCGATTATTAAATAATATTTAGTATTTAATAAATTTATTATCTAAAATACATGTATGTGTATACATCCATATGTACATGTATAAGAGCAAATTATTTACTTGTGGAAAATGATAGTTATGATCACTATTAGGGATGAAACTGTGCCATATGCAAGATGAAATAATTACTGTAACAGTGTTAGAAAGTTACAGGTCAGAGCGTGATGTAGCCTGAAGACTTGGTTTTATGAATCCATACTGCCTTTGCAGTCAGATCAAAGTTTAGAAGTAGTACTGTAAACAGAGATCTCAATAACTGATGTATTAGTATAAATTTAAAAAATTTTATTTGTAGAAAGATACTTGCAAAATTAAGAGCACATTCTTATGTATTAGCAATAATATATAGAGTTAACATATCCCATTATTGGCCTTGGGTATTCAAGAAAAGTAATTGCCTAATTTAATATATTTTCATGGGAAATCATTTTATTTCAAATAAGTAAAGAAAGCATTCTGATGAACTGAGTTGCATCACTAATGTAATTTTAAACAGTTTTCGCAAAAAATGTCTGCTCTGAAATTTCAGAGGCGCCTTTTCCTTCTCTTCAGTCAAGATGACAATAACTCCCTTCTGCCAAGGAAGAGAATGGGAAGTAATTGGCTGCAGGTATAAGCATTCACTCTCCTGATCTGGAAGATGCCATTATTTAAAGTACTTAATGTTCCCTGGTTATGTCTCCACACCACTTTCTACCAGCTTGTGACTGCTTTTGTGGTTCTGGACTGCAAATCCTGAACATGTTGGTTCTTGAAGAAATCTTAGTGAGAGAATGATAGGGAAGAGTGAGTTTAATTACAAAATTGTGACTCTTAGTTGTGATGGTTTGGTTTTGGTTTTGGTTTTGCTTTTTTTTTTTAATGTTGATTTTTAGCTGTCTTCTAGAATAACATGAAAGGATCTTGGTGTTAAATTCTAGTTAGCCTAAAGCCCTCTTGTGTATGACTCCAGTACCTACATTTGTCTTATTAACCAGTTAAAAACCAAAAAGATAAAGCTACTTAATGTGTATTGTATGCAAATAATGATCTATACAGAAAAAAAACCCAAACAAGAACAACAAACAAACCACATTTCCTGTTCATGAGACTCCTTTCCACTCTGGATTTAATTTCCTCTCTTTCAGTTTGTGATTAGTCTCATATTAGTACCTTTTTCTATGTCAAGAGACTTGACTAACTGATCTTCTAATGTCATTTTAGTCCCATAACTTGAGTCTACACTGTACTTATGCAATCGCCTCTGTCCTTTTCTTTGCTAAGAAAACTCTCCTTAGCCTCATAATTTCTCTTCTTCTGTGCTCATTAAAATTTATCTTATGCAGGTACATATACTATAGCAGACAGTCAAGTTTCATTCCCAGATCTGGAACCATCTCTTTTGTCTCCTCTGTGCCTGAAAATTGATAAAAACTGTTGACCAATGTATAGAAGATATTTTTCTTTAGATGTCCTTGTTAGAAGTGCTGTCCTGCATATCAGCACAGATTTAAGCATGAAACAAGAATATTTCTTCTATTAAACCTTATGAACAACAACAATAAAAAGTTGTTGAGCCTCTGCATTATAGATAGACACAGTAAGAGATAAAACAGTAAGAAGTTATCCAATTCTTACAGTTATGTGTCTTGTCATCTTTTAAACTTGAATCCATGGAATAGAATATGAGTTCTGATGTATGTGTTTTTCTTAATTCTGTCTTTTGAACACCTCTTGAGAAAATATACAAGAGATGTATTATAGCACAGAGACCTTGAATTTCAACAGAACTAAAGTACACTTTTAACATAGTTGATGCTGATGCCTATGAGCTAAAAAAAGAGTTATGTAACTGACAGCATATGAAGGGAACAAGAACAAGGGAAGGACTGTGAGTAGTCTTTAGGAAAGTGAAACTGAAGTGTCATATCCTTTCACTTAGAAAAGATTTATTCTATTAAATATAATTATTTTTCCTTCAAGTTTTGATGAAGATGAGGTTGCTAGGAAACTCATTCTGTTTTTAGCTGTGACTGTGTAAATATGGCGTAACTGATTTGCAATGATGAAAGCTCTTGGACTGAAATAAGAACAGCTACAGAGGAGTTTTGATGTTTGTTCATGACTAACATAAGGAAATATATTGTTGCAAAAGAGACAAAACTCAATAACCAGTTTTTGCCTCCTGGTCTTTGGGCAATATCTGGCACAAACCATGAGAAATTTGATTTATGAAACCTTGTAAAACCCTGATTCCTTTCCAGTAAAGCTGCATGAAATTCTTGGAAAAGAAACACACCTCCACTACTTGCATAATAGCACTCAAGATTGCTTTGGAACCATGAATCCATGTTTATGGCTCTTACAGATTGAATTTCAACCTCAAGTACTGCATTCAGTTTTGAGCCCCTCACTACAATAAAGACACTGAGTTGCTGGAGCATGTCCAAAGAAGAACAATGAAGTTGGTGAAGGATCTAGAGTACAAATCTTTTGAGGAGAGGCTGAGGGAACTGGGGTTGTTTAGTCTGGAGAAAAGGAGACTGAGGGGAGACCTTAGATCTCTCTAGAAACACCTGAAAACAGGTTCTAATAAGATGGGTATCAGTCTCTTCTCCCAAGTAACAAGCGATAGGGCAAGAGCAAACCACTTCAAGTTGTTCCAAGGGAATTTTAGATTGGATACTAGCAAAAATTTCTTCACTGAAACAGTGTCCCCTTAGTTGACCAGAAAAGACTAGCATTGACTGCTTGTTATAGACTGTCCTCCTCACCTGGTGTGAGAAGAGATGCATGAGGAGAATTCTACAGGGGACCTTCTTCAGAGCTTCCAGGCCTGTGCAGCTCTCCCTCAGTGGTTCACTTTTGTTTTGTAAATTTTTACCATAAGCAAAGAGACTCTGAACACAGCATATAAATAACTGCAACATTTTTGTAGGATTTTACTGAGCAGTAAACACAGTAGTATAATATATTAGATATTAGTTATATATATGGTGTTACTGTGTCAAGAGATGGAACTAAAATTCCAAGTTGTATGTATGAAAATATTTTTTTTCTTTAGTTATAATTCTGGTGTAGATAGTGTTCAATGCTATGCCTTTAGGAACACCCAGTAGTTTTAAGACATGAACTCCCTGGCTGGTCCAGGAACTCCACAGCAAGTTATTTGCATAGATCTAATGCTGACTGTTTTGAGACAGTGGACTTGACTTGGAGATTGACTCAGTTCCTAGCCACATTCACAGATAAGTATTTGACTGATTGTTACAGGAATTCTTCATGAGGGATTTTAGACAGTTCTCAAAATTCTCCCAGAGATCTCCTGCTATGTTTAAGCTAATTTATGTGTTAATTAGAAATACCCAGGGATTCCTAGGCAGTTTCTGCTGCAGAAGTGATCAAATTGTACATAAAGGCATTCGTAAACAGTAAAAAGAAGCCATTCCTAAAGATGGTAAAATTGTCTTTTGTAGGTTGTAAAGATATTTAAGAGATGTTTTCCCTGCAGTTAAAATAACTGATAGAGGTGGATCATGCATGTGTTGGGATGGTTGATTAGGAAAAAGTTGTTTTGTAAAAACTAAATAGGACAGTGGTTTGGAGAGACTCACTCAATCCAGCTGAAGATATTACAAGAACCTTTGCAATGGACGCTCCCATGACTGTCCCAACAACAATTGACCATCTTGTTTGAGACACCTAATTACTCCTCCAAGAATTATTCTATGCCAAGATCAGAGTAACAATTTATTTGGAAGAAGCAAAGAAACTCAGTCTGTAAGTGTCTGTGCAAGAACAGATACGAGTCTGTGCTCTTTTTAATAAAGGTTCCCCAAATAGATAGCCCCACACTGCTCTACAGCTCTATCAGCAGGGAAATGGATCTTTGATTCTGTAGACCCTCACAAGTCATGCAAGTTGTTTCAGGAGTACAGTGACCACCTACCATACGTGTAAAACGTATGCTGCCTGTGTATTACAAACCCTCCCAGTCCTACACTGCAGACAGACTAGCACTTTTGTCTGTGAACAGAGAGAACATGAATGAAATCAGGGTGCACACATTCACATGGGTAACAATCTGCATCCCTTGCTTCCTTTAGTCATGCAGGTCTCTATCCAGACAATCAGGCCACACAGGGAGTTCGATAAAAAAATAATATTTTATATATGAGAATCGCATTTTGAAATGCCTGAAGGTGGAGAGATTTTTTTTTTTTTTTTTTTCTGAAGGAAAACTGAAATTGAAGCTTAACTGCTAGCTGGGTAGCAGTCAAATGTACTTTCAACTAGCAGACTGTGAGATACTGTGTCTTCAGGTACAGCCTCAATGACAGTATCCCAAATGCCTTTTGAATCATTGTGTCATGCTGTATCCTACAGCAGGGTGTTGTGAGGGGCTGCCAAGAACCTATCCTAAGTGCAGATCACTTTCACTTAGCCTAACACAACCATAAGCAATAAGTCTGTCTTCTATGATGGAATGATGAAATATTTTCTGCAAAATACCTTTGCACTCATGTTTCCGACCATAGCATGATAGTTTCACTGGGCTAGCCCTCAGCTAGCAGACAACACAGCCACTCACCTGCTTCCCCCCAAAAACTAAACAACTAATATTAAAATAGTAGTGATGATAACAGTAATAAAATATACAAATGAGTGATAACCCAGTGCAACTGCTCACCACCCACCGACTAAGCCCGACACATTCCCAGATAACGATCCTGGAGGAGCAACAATCCCGAACCGAAGCCACAATCCCAGGAGAGTGAGAGCCCAAGCAAAAGCCAGAGAGAATCACCCCCTTTTCCAGTCAGCCCCGGATAGTATACTAAACATGATGTGATATGATATGGAATATTTCATTGACACATCCAAATGCCAGTTTTGGGTTTTGCTATTCATTACACTACTCCCTCCCTGTCCTAATGCAGCTATGAACCAGCCAAACACGATGGCATTGAGCTCCAGCAGTAACTAATAACATTAGTACTTTTATCAATGTTCTTCTCATAACAAGTCTTGCACTGAAACCAAAACACAGCTATTCTAACTACTAAGAAGAAAATTAACTCTATCCTAGCAAAACCAGGACACACAGTTAGAAACACTGCTTCCTTTAGCTGTTCCATATTTTGTTTCCATAATTTCAGCACCCATTAAACAAGGTTAAAGGCTCACAGCAGTCTGAGTGAACAAGAGCATGTGGTCTCCCAAGCTCTAGTGTCAGGCATGCATAGCAAGCTCTCTCTTATGACAAGGAAGTTGTCTTCTTACTAAAAAAAACCCAAAACCCAACCAACAAAAAAGCCCTCTGTATGACAGATTCTCCAGAATCTATCCTTCATAAGGCTTATCTCTGCTGGAGACATACCTTATGTTACCAGAACTGTCATTCTATTGTGTCACCTAGGAACCCCTCTAAAGGTGTGCCAAGGGGCTAGGAATCCATAAGGAGAGGAGTTTAAACATTTCAAACACATTTTTCCAAAGAGGGACAAAGGGGACACTGCTCCCATAACAAAAGTCACTGTGCTCAAATTTTCCATGTCACTTGGCTCTAAAGTCACATTCCAGACAAAAATTTGTCCCTACTCTTGTATGTCTCGTAAGTGATGTGCCGCTGGCTACTCTTCCATTTTAGACAAATTATAGTCTGAGGAGAAAAGGTTTTTTTCACAGCAGGTTTGCCTACAGTTGGCTTCTCCCTAACAAAAGTCTTTGGAGAGGTGGAGAAAGCTACTATCAAACCTTCCAGAGTTTATCAGGTTCAAATAGCATAAAAAATACAGAACAGACACAGCACTATAAAGCTAGAGGAGGCTCACAATTCTTTTGAAAATGGCTTTGTTTGCAAATCTATCTGCAAAGGCAAGATGGTCTAATAGCTCACTGAAGACCTGTATCAATTTCCTTCCCTGCCCCACACCAGGTGGTACCAGCACTTGACCTTGAGATCCCTACTCACAGGGAAAGGATCTGATCTGCCTGTACTTTGTGAGAAACATCACAGCTGCAGTGGTTCTATATTTTGTCTCCATATCCTGTTCTATACGATAAGTACCTCAAGCATGAGGAGATATTAATGAATTTAATTCACTTGAAAGTGGAGTGGGCATTTCACTATTGGCATGTTGGCTATTCCAGCTATGTCATCATGCCCTTCCTGATTGAATGTAAATGTAAACCGGAGGGATTACTGAAATAATGGTAAGCAGCTCATGGAAGTCTAGACTAGCTGGAGTTGCTACATGTTACCTTAACAATCAGTCCTTGTGATGAAAAGTTCTGCATCTGATGGTTTACAAACAGCCTGCTGCACTGGGTGCTGAAGCTGTGGGAAATCTGAGCAAAGATAAGGCAATGACATCCCTGTTTCTGTCCCTGTGTTTGGAACATGCCTTACATGACGAAAAAAAGTTCACTGATTTGTGCTGGTATCTCAAAGGATACTCCTTCCCTCAAACCTGAGTGACCATGTCAAACCCTGAATCACATGTTGTGATTTGACTGAGGCCAAAAACAGACAAAATGCTTCCTGGAGCTGCACAGCTGTACGAGTCATTCCTGCACTTGCAAGGGTGCCATATGAGTGTCCAACACCAAAGGAGTCTTGCAGGGGAGATGCAAGTAATCTTCTACTTCACAGATCTAATCCAGACTGTGACATGCTTGTACTACCATTTCTGTCATTGCTTTCCCCCAAACAGAGTCAATGCTGGAGGCAGAGAAGGAAGAGTTGCTTCTGAAAGTCTCACCTAACAGCAGATTGTTGAACCTTGCTGATCCTTGTCTCTTGACTGCCAGAGCCTGCTTACTGTACTAAACAGCATGCATGCCCTTAGTAGAGCAAGTCAGGAGGAGCCAGGTCTGATAAAGAGTGTAGCTTGTCTATGTTGCACCTAGGGTTGGGATTTGAGCCTTCACTCCTCTCCTTCTCACCAAGACTTCCTTGCCGAAAGGACAGCTTGCATATTGCAGACCAGATCTGTAGTGTGCATTGCCATGCCTATAGTGTGGATAGCATATGAATTAAGATTTGAGTGCTAAATCAGAAGCATATCAGTGTGACCATACGACATATTCTCTGTCACCAGGGAATTCCCAATTAATCATAGAATCATAGAATAGTTTGGTTGGAAAAGATCATTACAATCATCTAGTCCAACTGTAAACCTAGCATGGCCACATTCAACACTAAAGCATGTCCCTAAGCACCACATCTACACATCCTTTAAATACCTCCAGGGATGGTGATTCCACCACTCCCCTGGGCAGCCTGTTCCAATACTTGACAACCCTTTCAGTGAAGAATTTTTTCCTAATATCCAACTGAAACCTCCCCTGATGCAACTTAAGGCCATTCCCTCTTGTCCTATCATTTGTTACTTGGGAGAAGAGACCAACACCCACCTCACTACAACCTCCTTTCAGGTAGTCGTAGAGAGTGATAAGGTCTCCCCTCAGCCTCCTCTTCTCCAGACTAAACAATCCCAATTCCCTCAGTCACTCTTCATAAGACTCGTTCTCCAGGCCCTTCACCAACTTCCTTGCCCTTGTTTGCACACATTCAGCACCTCAGTGTCCTTCTTCTAGTGAGAGGCCCAAAACTGAACACAGTACTCGAGGTGTGGCCTCACCAGTGCTGAGTACAGGGGAACAAATCACTGCCTTATT